>NW_026682068.1:0-11126 GCF_028640845.1 Ahaetulla prasina | reverse complement strand
TCACTGTTCTACTGGATGAAGACAGATCCTAGAAGCAGGAACATGGAACAATATGGATAGCTTAGCTCCAGGGATGGGCCTTTGATTGTCAAGTCCCAAATGCCATTATCCTCCACTCCTTACCCACCTTCGTTTCCTACTTCCCGGAGGTGTTTGGCTCTTCATTTCATTCTCCATTATTATTACTTTTTGAAACGTTGCTGCTACAAAGCCCTGTCGTTTTTAGGGGCATTTGCTCAAAATCTACGCCCCACATTCACGAAGTTTCTTCAGAATAACCTGGTTCTCTCAGGATCAATTTCAGCCATCTTTGAGGTTTTCTTTCTATTTGTGTGTTTCTTTTTCCTACAGCAAAAAAGAAAAAGTTATTTTAAAAAAATGTTCAGGAAATCTGTACTTATGTCTATATCTGTCTATAAAGAGAGAAGGAATCGTTCATTCCTTAAGGTTTTACAGTGACCGAAAGACTAAAAAGTTATTTGTATTATGTTTTATAGGAGGGGTGGGGTTTTGTTTCTGGGTTTATTTTTTATTATTTGTGGTCGGTTTCAACTAATTTATTAGGAAATCTGCTTTTGATCAGAGTTCCAAATTCTCAGTCATGCACATATTGTTGGTTAGCGAGACGTCACTTTAATCTATTTTTATTTTATTTTTTTGCTAAACTTTGGGTTGTTTGTTTTCTGTCGCCTGTAGTTGCATCCGGCATTGTTTTGCCGCAGTAAAACACAAAACACAACCTATTTTTTATCTCTGAATACTTTTTCAGGCTTTGTGAGAAAGTTAAAAAATGGTCAGGCGGGTAGAATGAAAATCTTGCTAAGTTGTCATCCGCGGTCCGAAACCACCCTGTCCGTAGACCATGGAGGCGGAAGATGTGCTGCAGAAAGAGACGGGTCATTTTTGCGGCTGTGGGCAGTCCGCGGCATGGGATGAAGTGTGCCATCTTGGTGAGCATGTCCAGCACCACCAGCACCGTGGTGAACCCAGAGGACGGCGACAGGTCCGTCAGGAAGTCCATGGAGATCGTCTCCCCAGGGTCTGTCGGGTGTCGGCAAGGGCTGGGGGAGCCCGGGAGGGGCCCCCGTGGCGGCCTTGGCTTGCCGGCACGGTACGCAGAATGTCACGAGGCATGCATGTACATCATGCCGCACTTGGGGCCACCGAAAGGTCCGTGACACCAGGTGGAGAGTTTTGAAGAACCCAAAATGTCCTGCTGCAGGGTTGTCATGGCACTGGGTTTGGCTTGGAGTGGTCTTGTGGGCATATATAATCGCCCCCAAAACTTGAGTAAGTCCTCCTCCAACGTCCAAGGAGATGCGGGGCCCACCTCCGCTCTCCTTTGCTGCGACCAGGCGTCCTGGCGCTGCGCCTCGCACCTGGGCCCGCAAGTCCACTGGTTCCGTGCTGCCAAGGCTTCTGCTGGCAGCACCGTCCAGGGAGGAAGGGGGTCCTTAGCGCAGAGGTACTCTGGCTTGCGGGACAGGGCATCTGCCCTCCGGTTGTGACCGCTGGGAATGTAGGTCACGCGGAAGTTGAACCGGGAAAAAAACAACGACCACCGGATCTGCCGCTGGTTCAACTTCCGAGCTGTGGTGAGGTGCTCGAGATTCCGATGGTCCGCTCGACCTCCACCTGATGTCGGGCCCTCCAGATGGTGTCGCCAAGCCTCGAATGCAGCCTTGATAGCCAGCAACTCTTTTCCCAGATGGTGTAGTTGCGCCGGAAGGATTGAGTTTCCGGAGTAGTAAGTGCAGGGAAAATGTGCCGCCATTCGTCACAGCCTGTAACAGCACCACTCCCAGAGCCACATTGGACGCGTCCATCTCCACCACAAAAGGCCGGAGCGGTCGGGATGCCTCAGGACAGGTTCCGTGACGAAGGCTTTCTTGAGGGCTGTGAATGCTTCTTGCTGCGGGGACCCCACCGAACGCGACCTTCTTCCTGAGGAGCTGGGTAAGTGGAGCCGTCAGTGGCGAAGCCCGGGATGAAGGTCCGGTAGTAGTTGGCGAAGCCCAGCGTGCTGAACATCCTTCACCCGACGAGGGCTTCCCAGCTACACAAAGCTTCTACTGCGTGGGTCCATGGCTATGCCTCGGGCGAGATGATATGCCCAAGGAATTCTATGGAAGTCCGGAAGAAGACGCATTTCTCAGCTTCGCATTGAGTTGTTGCTCCAAGCGTTGCAGAACCAGACCGATGTAAGGTGGCTTTCCTGGACCGGAGTAAATCAGGATGTCTTTCACCACGAACCGATCCAACATGTCTCGAACACGTCGTCTCATGAAGTGCTGGAAAGCGGCGGGGGCGTTGGTCAACCCAAATGGCATGACAGTGTATTCGTAGTGTCCGTATCGGGTGCCGAATGCCGCCTTCCATTCGCCTCCTTCTGCATCCGCACCAGGTTGTAGGCCCCGGAGATCGAGCTTGGTGAAGATCGTGGCCTCCCGCAACCTCTCCAGCAGCTCCGGGATGAGCGGCAGGGGTAGCGATTCCGCACCGTAATGGCGAGCCGGGCGGTAATCACAGCACAGGTGCAAGTCCCTGTCTTCTTCACGAAGAGGACCGGGACCGAGAGAGGGACTTTGAAGGCCGGATGAACCCTCGGGCCAGATTTTTTCCAGGAAGTCCCTGAGGGCGCCAACTCGGCCCGACATGGAATACAGGCATCCCACAGGCAGTGGTGCATTGGGCAGAAGGTCCACAGGGCAATCGTAGGGCCGATGCGGGGGTAGTCGGTCCGCCTCCTTCTCGCTGAACACATCAGCGAAGTCCGTCAGCTCAGGAGGCAAGGTGATGGCAGCGGTGGGGACGTTCTGGCCGGCACAGGTGTGGCGGATGTGGTCGACGCACTGCAGACTCGGGAAAGAGATGGCGTTCCGCGACCAGGCCACCTGAGGATCGTGGGTCCGAAGCCAGGCCAACCCAAGTACCAAGGGAAAATGAAGGTCCGCCGTGACATAAAACTGGATCGCCTCCTCGTGGTCCCCAATAGCCAGGCGCAAAGGCTGGGTGGCGAATTTAATGGGGCCGGACACCAGTTCTCATCCATCAATTGTCTCTACCCGCATCGGAGGGTCCACCGGAACCACGGGGACCGCAAACTGGGTCACAAAGGCCTGGTCCATAAAGTTTGTTGTGGCCCCTGAGTCCACCAGCGCATGCGCCTGGAGCCCGTCCGACTGGTTCCCCAACCATATCCGTGTGTCCAGAATCAGATGCCGAGGGGGCCCAGAGTCTACTTCCGCAATGTCCAGTGGGGGCTTAGTACGTGCCCGACCTAGCGTTTCCCCGAGTTCGGGCCTGCTCCATTTCCCGATTGGTCACGCTGTGATTCGGGGACCGGCGTGCATGTCCCACTTTGCTTTCTGGGGCAAGAAGCAGTGAAATGATTGGGCTCCCCACAGTACAGGCACAATCCCCCTTGGTACCTCTGGTTCTGCTCCTGGGCTGTCAGGTGAGGCCTGGCCACTCCCAACTCCATGGGCTCCTCTGCAGTGATTACAAAAGGTGGGGTGACCCGGGGTGCTGGTGGCGCAGGAAGCGGGGGTGCAGACGTCTATGGCGGGTCCCGAGGGGTGCGATGGGATGGTTGCCATTGCAGACGAGCGTCGAGGCAAAGACAAAGGGTCACCAAGTCGTCGAGGGTCCACGGCACCTCCACCTGGGCCAGCTTGTCTTGCAGCTCCTCTTAGAGTCCCTCCTGGAATGCTCCACCAGTGCTGCATCATTCCAGTCAGAGTCCTGGCACAAAAGACGAAATTTGGGCGTTTCCTTGACGGAGTTCCTTAAGGCGCTTGGTTGCTGTCAGCATTCGAACGGGGTCCTCGTACATGATGCGCAGGTGCTGCCAAAAATGCTGTTGGTCCGCCAGCAGGGGGCTGTCCTGGAGCAAGGGGGGCGTGGCCCATCGAGCAGCCGAGCCGGAAAGAAGGTTAATCACGAAGGCCACCTTAGCCCGGTCGTCTGGGAAATCCTCTGGCTGCATAGCCATGTAGAGCTAGCACTGTTCCAAGAAGGTCGGGAACATCTCAGGCTGCCCAGAAAACTTATCCGGCACGGTTATTGGGCACTTGCGACGAGGAAGAGGAGTGGGAGGGGGGGCTGCAGGCACATTCCCGGCAGCAAGTTGGCCTGCCAAGTGAGCCACTTGCTGTTGGAGCTGTTGATTAGCCACTTGTAGCTGCTGTACCTGCTGCTGTACCTGCTGCTTGTCCATCTTTGGTGGAAGATGGTTTAGTCGGGGTCTTGGACAAAATGTTCTGTTTCCCTCCCCCAATACTCCCAACAAAGAGTCAGTCAAATGCCTCCTCTTCTACTTTATTTAGATAGATAAATGTCCTGGTCACGTCTACCCACAGGCCTGCCAAGTTTCTGGAGATAACGAGGAAATTATAGATAAGGCCAGAATTATTCACGAATATATTCTTCCCTCCAATGATACAGTTTGCCCGTGCAAATTCATTGCTTTGTCCAAGACAAAAAACCAGGAAGTCCCGCCTCCTATTTATAGTCTCTGCAGATGTCACTGTATGACCATCATTCCTTGGCTTTATCCCAACGCTTCTTCTGCTGTGCGCACCGGTCAGGTCTGCGCAGTCTTGCATCACTCCAAAACTGTTCTTGGGGCGTTGCCAAATCAGAAGAAGGCTCGAGAGAATCAGGCCTTGCCGGCCCCTCCTCCTCCCTTTGAGTGGGTGCCAGGGAGGGAGAGGGCCCAAGAGAAGCAGGGCTTGTCAGGTCTTCCTCACTTTCTGAATCATCCGAGTCCAGGAGTCCGGGTCCAGGAACCTGCTCAACAACCTTTGCCAAAAAGCGAAGATTGAGACCGGAATTAGCCAAAACAGCCGGGTCCAGGGAAGGCTTCTTAAGGAGGGGCCTCCCAACCTCTTTCAAGGTGGCTGGGAAGACTCCCTCCGCCAAGGAAGCACTAACAATACCCTGGAGCCAGCCTCGTGTCACCTCCTGAGTGGCCAGCACCAGCCAGGAGGACACGGTCCAATAAACATGTGGTGGCATTCAACCTCCTAGTATCCTGTCCATGTCTTGGGATCACAGAGTGAACTCCGCCCAAACAAAATTCTCAAGACTTGCCTTCACCATCCCGCCTGAATCCACCCAATCTGTGTCCAGCCGTCCCGGATCTGAGCGATTTTATCGTGCAGATACCTTCCAAATTCTTCAGCACGACAATCTTGAACCTGTGAGAATCGAACTGCCAAAACTGCTGGCAGCAGAGGTAGCCTGCAGTACTGCATTCAAACCATTGCGTCACCACCAAAATGCATTGCTTAATTGTGCAGTTTTATATCACAATTTAGTGCTCTCATGGAAATGGAGGTAATGTCTTTCATGTAGGAACAAAGGGCAGAATAGGTAACCTTCCGCCCTACTCCTTTTACCCACCCTATAAATAAGTTGATCTAATCCTGTGATGGTGAACCTATGTCACTCGTGCCAGAGATGGCACTCAGAGCCCACTTTGCTGGACGCTCACTGTCACCCCAGGTCAGATTTCCGTGGAATTTCTTTCATGAGCTTTTGTTTCCCTGCAAATGACGAAACAGAAGCTCCCAAAACAAAAATATCTTACTTTTTGCCATGCTGCCGGTGTTGGGATGCCCCGCCTCCTGCTGGCCATCTAGTCTTTGCTGCGCATGCACGCATGCCCACGGATGTGCACGGACATTGTGCGTGCATGCATGTGGCATCTTTCAGTTTGGCCATGCGTGCACAGTTTGGGCACTCAGTATCTAAAGGTTCGCCATCACTGATCTAACTCAAAGTCAGCCAATGTACTTCCATGTCCAATATATAAGTACAACATTGCTGCAGGGAAGAACACCCAGTAGAAACAGTAAGTGGGGGCATCTGTGGTGGCAGCTCCCCTTCTAGGGACAATAATGGACCACAGTAAGGCTGGTTCACACTTTCATAGTGTTCTGGAGATTAGTAAAAATCTGTCTTTTGCAGCAGACTTTTGGGGATTGAATCTGTGGAGCCATAGATACTGTAGTGTTTGTCTCTGTTTAATTTTAATAATTTATTAATTTATTGTTATTTTAATATCTGCAAACTATAATTCACTAGGATTAAAGCAGTGCATAAATTACAAATATTTCTAAATATGTTAATGTTTTAAATAGTTTATATTTTTAACCCTATTTTCACTGTTTTGAGCATTTCTGTACAAATGAAACCTAGCACCCAGTTCCTTATTAATATGTTTGTAGAGCAAACATATTGCTCTAAATAGAGCAATATAGCAATGCAGAAATGCTATTTAAAGAGAAAATGGGTAAATAGAAAGAATAGGTTTATAATTGCAGCAGTGCCCAGTTCCCATTATCTCATGAATTTAAATCTAGTTTTAAAAAATGCTGTGGCATAAAGCTTTAATTGTTAGACTCTGAAAGCCTATGGCACTCAATTATTTATGCCAAGCCTGTTTGCTGTTGCTCTTCCAATCAGCTGCCATTTGGCAATAATTTGAAGAAGATTTTCACAGTATGGCTCTGGCAGCACTGCAATATTTCACTGAAATATTTATTATTATAGGCAGTTAAATATTTTGGTGAAATACATTTAAAACTAAGTTCTAGTCATTCATACCAAGGTAGGGGCCTACTTGACAGATTGCTTTCTTTGAGTATTATCCTTTTTGCAGATTTACTTGCTTGAAATTCACAAAACAATGGAAGAAGTTTCAAGAGGATCTGCCTTGTTGCAGTAGATTTGTTGCCTTTAATCATATGATGTATCCAAAGCATAATTAATACATTAATCCAATATTATAGATGTTCATGAATGCAGCACAGAAACCAATCAGCTGGGTTTACTGAACACATTAAAACCACAAACTAATCAGGTTTGTTTTACTGGATACAGGAAATCCTCGATTTATGACCATAATTGGGATCAGAATTTCCTTGCTAAGCAAAATGGTTGTTAAATGAGTCATGGCTAATTTTATGATCTTTTGCCAACAGTTTTATGTAAATTCCTTCAGTTGTTCAGTGAATCATCTTTAAACAAATCCAGTTTCTCCATTGACTTTGTTGGAAGCTATATGAAGATGTCACTAATGGCAATCACATGACCTTGGGACACTGCCAACATCATAAATATATTCCAGTTCTCAAGTGCACAAAGTTTAATCACATGTCTGTGTGGAAACTATGATGATTGTAAGTGTGAGAAATGTTTGAAAATCACTTTTTCAGTGTCTTTATAACTTTGAATAGCTGCTAAAATAATGGGTGTATGTCGAGGATTACTTATTAATCACCATTATTTCTTCCTGATAGTCAACTGTGCATATCTGAACTGAAGCAATTTCCAGAGTACTTGCCATGTTTGTCTATTTCTAGTGTTTCTATTTCAGCTGAAAAGCTATGAAGAGACTCAGATCAGGACAAGTACTTATTGACTGTAGTCATATGCAACATAAAACCTATTGATTTGTTTACAAACATCCCAAAACAACTGTCATATTACAATAAACTTAGGGAATTGTTATACCATTAGGAAAAAAAAACAGCAGATCACTTATACCCATATTTCTGAATTCCTTTCCAAATGAAGTTTGGAAAGCATTTCTTTTTTCTTCAAAGTCATTTTTCTAATTATATTATATGTTACAATAAATGTAAATTCCAAATAATTGCCCGATTTTCTCAAAAAGCAGTTTCTGTCAAACAAGGCTTTTAATTCGATTTACCAACAATGCTCTAACAAAGAGCTTTACTTGCTTCCATATGGTTTTTTTAAATAAATTCAATCATTTGAAAGAAATATTAATGAAGTAACTGTCCAAAAATAATAGAATAGTCAAAGTCCAAAGCAACATGTGTTCCTTCAGTCTACATTCCTCAACAATATCATATGGCTCCAATTCAATAATCATTCTTATAGACTTACAAGCTGTATCCATTGATCTTTCTTTTATGTTTTCTGAGATGTTGTTTTAAAAAACAGCTTAATATGTGTTAAAAAGACAAATGACTAAAGTGCGACTAATGATTTTAATTACAGAAATTTAAAAAATACATTTCTCAAGTACATGATGTTCAGCATCAAGGCACCATTTTTTCTGTCTGACATAGGATCTTAATGTAGCTAGTTGTTCTTAAAATGTAGAAGTATGTACTTTTAATATCTTTTTTTCCATTGTGGGTTCATTCAAGAAAAATTGTAATTTTAATCATAATGTGGCTTATCTCCTTAACTACAAAGTTTATTAAGTATTCTTAATAAATGTTAATATTAAATTTAAATAGTTAAATAAATTTATTAAAATGTATTTGTTCTATTGTATTCAATTCTTTATAAAGAATTAACACTCTTTATATCAATCAAAAGAATCAATTAACATTCCCTCTCTGTACCCATACATTTACTATACTAGTCCCAAAAGCACTTTTTAAAAAAGATAGCTGGACTTTCTTAGGTTTTTTCATTGAAAATGTTTTGCTTCTCATCCAAGAAGCTTCTTCAGTTCTGTTTTCAAATATTTTCCAAGAAAAAGCCAAGAAAGTCCAGTTACCTTTTGAAAAAAGTACCTTTGGCACAACGATGACCTGGATGATTGAAAATCTCCATAGACGTTTACTATACTAGTGTTCAATTATTTAGGCAGGTGAGTTTATGGTATGTGGACCTTAATTTCTTTTATTCTTGAAATCATGTACGATACAGATATAATGTTGTGGTCACTGCCATCATCTGTTTCAGACTTAAATGCCAAATCAAATTCTCATAAGCCATGTGATTGTTAATTATACTATTTTAAAATACCCTTGCTGTACTTTGTAAGTGATACCTGAGTTATTTTAAAGAATCAGTACAAATAAGACGTCTGCTTTCCTTTTAAGTTTCTTCAATAGATTATATAAAACTTTTTTTTGTTTATGTTTTCGAACCAATCTTGTTTCCTGGCAGGTACATAGACAAGGCCATACAATTTTCTTGGTAACATTTTTCGAAAGTATTTCCATTGCATTCTCCTTAGGGCTTCAGGCAAAATAATGTATCCAAGGTCATCCATCTGGCTGGGTCTAAGACAGAATTAGAATCTACTTCTCTTCTCCTAGATCAATCTAGCATCTAATCATTAGATCAAAATGGCTATAATGTAGGATAGGAAAGTTTAAATCCTAGACTCTTTGTTCATTTAACTATCCTGATTTTGGAACTATATAGTTCATAATATATACTATAATTATTACTGTAAGAAGCATCAATTCATGAAAACTAATGTATTTTTTTTACCTTTTATTTGTTTTGCTGATAGTTTTGCTGGCCAACAATTCTTATTTGACAATTTCCTTTATACTTGTTTCCCCCCATTAATGATCAGTTTAACTTCACTGAATAGTTGAAAGTTCTCTTTCACCTAATTATTTTAATAAAATTGTATCATTGTTGAGGCCTATCAAAACAACTGAATAATTCAAATTTATATTATTTTATGATACCACAATTCATAAATTCAATTGATCTCAAAATGGTAAGACTAAAATAGGCAACAAGTAATAACCTCAACAGCAAATACATTTATTTTATTTAATAATGTATTAAGATAATTATTATTGAAAAATTAAATGTCTAGCCCTATATTGTGTATCTTTCACTTTATAATCTGCCAATGGGATTAAAATCTGATAGAAAATAATGCTGTCAAAAACTCATGATTTAAATCTTTGAAATGCTATGGAAAACAGACATGTAACATTGAAGGAGTATCTGTGCCTGAAGCATTATTTGATTAAGTTCTGCTCATATTTCCATGAAATCTAATAGATGTTTTCATATTGCTTTCATAAGGCTAGGATGCTGATTCACATCTCCAGCTATCAAATTATATATTTAAGGTGACCATGAAATTTATCACCATAAAAAGGAACATTATTTATTTAGTATTCATGACCATTTGGTACATGATTTCTTTCTTGTTCATTAAATTGTGCAGTGTTAATTATTTCACAATGGAGCTGAACACAGCATTATATCTGGATATGTGAGAAGACAGTGGGGGTTTTCTGTTGCTATGGGAGCAACAAGGGTTTTAAGTAACACTCAATATTTGCATAATTCTAGAAGAAGATAAAACAGAATTTTGTTCCTAAATGGTTTAATACAGAAAGAGAATTTGCTGAGAAACCTGTGTCACTATTAAACTTACACTATGTTTGATCTATTAATCTAAATGATTTCCACTTACACAGTTCCATTCTTAAACTATACCTGCGAGTTGAGTCAGCATAGAAATGGCCTGAAACCCCAAACTTTTATTTAGATATAATCTAAATAAACTCCACAAAAAATAACCAGGTTCCTAATGATTACATAGATGACTTTGAAAATATTATGTCAGTGCTGGCTAGTAAACAGAAGAATCAACTATCAAAATGATCTCATATTACAAAGGAAGCAGACAATTATTCAAAACTATACAAAGCTACATGTTAAAATCCCAGCATGCTTTGTTAGTTGTTTTTTTCTCTAAAATTACATGCTTCTTTAGTTGTTTTTCCCCCTAAACTTCCATTATAGCCTTTAATTGCTAATCCGCTATAAATATTAGGTCAATTCAAAGGAATATTTGTTTAGGGCTGGAAGTTGAGTAATTAGTACTAGATAGTTATAATGATAGACAAATTCTTATTAATTGAATAGGCAAAAAGAAATTCTCATTATGTCTGTCTATCATCTAACTAAATGATAATGTCAGCTAAAATCAGTACTGATTTTGGTGAATTAAATTAGTTTTATATTAGAAAGTGTATGTAAGATAATATGTGAACACCAATTGTTCTATCAGCTTTTGATTGTGTATAGTAATTGTCATTCAGAAATATATTTTGCTCTATAAAATAAATGAAAACTGTGATGTCAAAATATTTTACAAGATGCTCTAGAAAGGATTAGAACATAAGAATACAGAATTATTTTACATTTAGCCACATAAAACTGCTCACAGCTGTATTTTCATGTTCCTACATTCTTACATGCAGGCATTCTCTTTCCTTGTTTCCAAAGCAACAAACATATCAACACATTGACTCCTATTGTAAAGAGATCAAGGTATTCATTAATAAATAAAGCATCAAACACAGATCTCTAGA
>NW_026682067.1:0-11128 GCF_028640845.1 Ahaetulla prasina | reverse complement strand
CTGACACACACCAGGAACACATGCAGGACCTCGGACTCAGAGCCAAACTAGGGCCCGGATGCTGCATCACAGCCATCTGCTCAAGACATCACATCACAGAACTTCAGAGGCCACAACACCAAAGCTCAGGAACAAAAGACCAGGACCACACCCACACAGGATACTATGAAACAGGCGACCAATCTGCAAACACCCACTCCATCTACCAATCAAGATGCAACCACAGAGCCAGCCAACGGCAGCTCCGACCACTCTTTGCTCAAGAAGCACGGTTGAAGACACCAGCCTGAAGATGATGAGTCCTTGTCAAAAGGTCGCCAAGATACTCTCAACCTTACACAGGAAAAGACCCGAAAATGCCAAGACCTACGTGTGTGTGTGTGTGTGTGTGTGTGTGTGTGTATACACACATGTGTGTGTAGTGTATATGTACATATCCTTAAAATAAGGGAGGGCAGGCCTTAATGAGTGCTGAGTCATGGAGCCACACCCCATGGCCTATATAAAGGATCTACTTTCTGGCAGTCTCTGAGTCAGGCAAAAGTCGAACTTATCTTGCTGAAGTCACTTACTGGTCTCCTGCCTGCTCTGAGGACTTTGCTAGGACTTTGGGCAGAGCTGCAGAGGCAAGCCTGATTCGGATTTCCCTGACCCAGCTGTCAGCGGAGGAGTGGGACACGACATGCTGTGACCCCTTTAATACAATTCCCCATGATGTGGCAACCCCAACTGTAAAATTATTTTCATTTTGAATTTATCGCACCTGAAGCCGTATTGGCTAGCGATCTGAACTGCTTGTGATTGCCTTGAGGACGGAGGCATTAAAGTGGAGAATCCTCCCCTATTAAGTTTATCGCGCCTGAAGCCAGATTAGGCTAGTGATTGGGAGTGATTGCAACTGGCTTGAGAGGGAGACATCAGAGCAAAGATTTCTCTCTTTTTTAATTCATCACGCCTGAAACCGAATTCGGCTAGCGATTTGAAGAGCCTGCAGCTGGCTTGTGGAATCAACCATTGGAGCGCGATTCTTCGACTTGCAAGTATACTTCCCATATTTCCGATGGTCTTAGGCGACCCCTGGCAAATTGTCATTCAACCCCCAACGCGACCCACAGGTTGAGAACTGCTGAGTTAGACAATAGTGAAGGAGCTGCGATCCAACATGTCCCGGAACACATCGTTCATAAAATGTTGGAAGACGGCGGGGGCGTTGGTCAGCCCGAACGGCATGACCGTGTACTCGTAGTGTCCGTACCGGGTGCCGAACGCCGTCTTCCACTGCCCCTTCACGCATCCGCACCAGGTTGTAGGCCCCGGAGGTCGAGCTTGGTAAAGATGGAGGCCTCCCGCAGCCGTCCATCAGCTCCGGATGAGCGGCAGGGTAGCGATTCCGCACCGTGATGGCGTTCAGCCGGCGGTAGTCGCAACACAGGCGCAACGCCTTCTTTTTACGAAGAGGACCGGGGCCGACAGAGGGACTTGAAGGCCGGATGAACCTCGGGCCAGATTTTTGTCCAGAAAGTCCCTGAGGGCGCCAACTCGGCTCGGACATGGAATACAGGCGCCCGTGGCAGCGGGCGCCGGGTTGCAGGTCCACGGGCAGTCGAGGGCCGGTGCGGGGGTAAGCGGTCCGCCCTTTCGCTGAAGACGCCAGCGAAGTCCTGCAGCTCGGGGCACGGCGACGGCCGGGTGAAGACGCCCTGGCCGGGCGCAGGTGTGGCGGATGTGGTCGACACACTGCAGGCTGGGAACGAGATGGCGCCCGCCACCAGGCCACCTGAGGGTCGTGTGTCCGCAGCCAGGCCAGTCCGAGGATCACTGGGAAGTGGAGGTCCGCCGTCACGTAGAAGCGAATCGCCTCCTCGTGGTCCCCGGCGGCGAGGCGCAAGGGCTGCGTGGCGGTTAATGGGTCCGCCACCAGCTCCTCCCGCCGATGGTCTCGACGCCATCGGAGGGTCTACCGGAACCAAGGGGACACCAAAATGGTCCACGGCCCGGTCCATAAAGTTCGTGGTGGCCCTGAATCCACCAGCGCGTGTGCCGGGATCCTTCCGCCGGTCACCCACCCACACCCGGTGTCCAAAATCAGGTGCCGAGGGGCCCGGTCCACGCCGCCATGTCTGGCGGGCTTGGTCCGTGCCCGCCTAGGGTTTCTGGCCGGGCCTGCCCTGCTTCCCGACTGGCCAGGCCGGGATTCGGGACGGGCGACGTGTTCCGCCGCTTCCTGGGGCATGCGGCGGCGAAATGGCCGGGCTCCCCACAGTACAAGCACAGCCCCTTGGCGCCCGCCCGCCTCCTGGGCCAGGCGAGGCCTGGCCGCCCTAACTCCATGGGCTCCTCGGCGGCGGCCACAGCGCGGGTGGCCCGGGACGGGTCGGCACGGGTCGAGGGAGGCGACGGTCTTGACGGTTGCGGGCGGCGACAGGACGGGCGTTGCTGGAGACGGGTGTCGAGGCGCAGGCAGAGGGGCACCAGGTCAACGAGGGTCCGCGGCGCCCACCCGAGCCAGCTCGTCCTGGAGCTCTTCCGAAGGCCCCTCTTGAACGCGTCCGCTAGTGCCATGTCGTTCCAGTCCGAATCATGGCACAGCAACCGGAATTCGCGATGTACTCCCGGAGGGGCGGGCCCTTGTTGGATCTCTCCGAGGCGCCAGGCAGCCGCCTGGGCCCGCACAGGGTCTTCATACATCAGGCGAGTTGCCCCAGAACCCCTGGTAGTCCGCCAGCAAGGGGCTGTCCCTGAGCACCAAGGGCGTGGCCCACCGCGCAGCCTGGCCAGACAACAGGTTCATCACGAAGGCCACCCTGGCCCGGTCATCTGAAAGTCCCCGCCGCATTGCCATGTAGGTCTGGCACTGGGCCATGAAGGCCGGGAACATCTCCATCCGCCCTGAGAACTTCTCCGCACCGGTACCGGGCTGTGGCGCTGAGGAGGAGGAGAAGGAGGAGGTTGGACTGCTGGGGCATTCCCAGCAGCCAGTTGAGCAGTCAGCTGGGCGACTTGCTGTTGCAGTTGCTGGTTGTCTGTTTGTAGCTGCTGCACAATCAGCGCCAGCTGTTGCTGATCCATCTTGTAGATGTGTGAGTCAGGCAAGATGTCGTGTCCCACACCTCCGCTGACGGCTGGGTCCGGGAAATCCGAATCAGGCTTGCCTCTGCAGCTCTGCCCAAAGTCCTAGCAAAGTCCTCAGAGCAGGCAGGAGACCAGTAAGTGACTTCAGCAAGATAAGTTTGACTTTTGCCTGACCCAGAGACTGCCAGAAAGTAGATCCTTTATATAGGCCATGGGGTGTGGCTCCATGACTCAGCACTCATTAAGGCCTGCCCTCCCTTCCTCTGTTGCCTCCGCCTCCAATCTTCTGATGCGAGGGTCACACCAATCAGCTGTTGGTAATAAACCCTCCTCAGGCTCACATGCTGTGGAGGAGGGGGAGGGGTCTAGCTGCTCCGTTTGCCTGGGCATGGAGTCAGGGCTGGGGCAGGGAGATTCTCCTTCTTCTGCAGTTTGTGTGGGCATGGAGCCAGGACTGGAACCGGGAGGCATACATTCCTCAGTGTTCGGGAGCAGGTAAGAAGGCCCCGGCTGCTCTGAGGGCGGGCAAGACACAACACAGCACTATAAAGGTTGAGAACCACTGGTCTAACTCATAACACATATTATCTTAGCCCACTTAACTCAGGACTGCTTCTGACACTCTGCTTATACTTCATCATGGAAATTCTAAGCAATCTTTTCTCAACTGAACTTATATAGGGGGTTTAGGCCAGTAGTGGGTTTCAAATCCCGTTGCTACCGGTTCACTTGTGGGAGCGCATGCGCTCGCATACACATGTGATGCTTCTGCACATGCACAGAAGCATCCAGGCGGGTGGGCAGACCCTCCGGCCACTGCCGCTACCAGTTCGCCCAATCCGCGGCGAACTGGTAGCAACCTACCACTGGGTTTAGCCACCTATGGGAGGAAGTGGTTTCCACAGTATACTGATTCATGATTCAGTATTGGTTAGAGAATGTGACCCAAAATGTAATTATAAAATATCTTCTCAGAGTTCAGATTTAATAGCTAAGAAATATTGTCTGTGCTTTAAAAATGTCAAGTTTGTCTCCAGGAGATTATAAATTTAGAGAAAACTATTATAGCACATATTTTATGTGCAAATGGATCCATTTCTAATTTATTAAGTAGAAAGCATCCACCTTTCTAGCTCCAAATCTGCCACCACCTATTTTGACAAGACAGTCTAGAATCAACATTATTTCTTCCCCACTATAAGTATTCCTCAATTTATGACCAGCACATTCAGTGACTGTCCAAAACTACAATGGTGCTAAACAAAGGGAATTATGTTTAATAATCAGTTTAATAATAAAGGGATGATGTTACCTAGTCTGGTAACAAAACGTTCAGAAACTAAATTAAAACAAGCTTGGAGAGCAAACCACTGCTAAAATGGGAAATATGATCCCTGAAGTTACAACTGTTGCAGTGCCCCTTTGTTCATATGATCAAAATTTGGGCACTTAGCAGTGCATCCACAAACACACCATAGAGACAACTCCTTCCCACCTATTTATCTGTCCCGACCATCCCAGTTGCCCACCTAGACCTCCAGCACATACAAAGCTGCCATAGCCCAGGACGCCTCAGCCTGTTCCTCCCTACCTCTCACCACTGCATCACATCCAGAAGGCCCAGGCCTTCTTCCTGCCTCAAGTGCCCCCACCTATTACAATTGCTTTTTTGCAGCTACAATTGCAGCTATTGATAGCTATCCCAAGCCATTGCCAGGTGGAGTTGAACAGCTAACAATCATGATGTTTCTGAAGTGTAAAAAGGCTAGCACATGGAGCAGAGGGAATTATTGCATGGGCTGGAGAAAGGAAACTTCAATCCTGAAGAGCCGAGCTTCCTTTCTCTGGCCCTGCACATTGGTTCCTTTCCATGCATAAAGGGTAGGGAAAGGCCTGCTATGGGCCAAAGAAATAAAATTCTGTCAGATTCCAAAACATAAGAAACACAAGAAGAATTCTTTATGTCTACAAGATTCTTTCTATACCTATAGACAGAATCTTGCCAAAATGAAGCAGATCAATTACATACTTTATAACCACATACAGTCTTCACAGCTGTCTTCACCCTCTTTCTCTTACCCAAACTATCTGAAAGCGTTGTCTCTTACATCTCTAGAACACATCCACTTTTTCCTGTGAATGTGACCCATTATAGACCCATTATCTCATCATAGACCTTTAGGATCCTAGCTTCCTTTCTCCAGCCCAGTGCATGGAAGAGAGTAGATTGCCTTCTTTCTGCAGGCAGTTTTTCAGTCTGTTTAATGACCCCTACAATTGCTTAACAACCACAACTAGGAGAAGGGAATTGTAGCTTTTGAGCAAAGAAGTCATATGATGTATAGCTTAATGACTGCAATCACTTACAATCAAAATTTTGAACCACAGTACTTGTATATTGCCAAAGTTTGTTGTTAGCACATAAAACTGCTATGGAGGGCCTGCTTGGCTTGCTTTTCTTCCCATTCACAAATGGCAATTTTTCTCTTTCTAGAAATGTAAATATGCCTACCTGGTTTAAAAGCCATGAATAATTTTGTTAGCATCTGGATGCACTTTTCATCACTCCAATTATACATGGCTTTTGATAATATGTATAGATCTGCTTCAGGAATTGGATCTTTGAAACAATCGCCTGTAAAAAGAATAATCCTTTTAACAAAGTTAAAAGCCTATTATCTGTCAAAGCCTATTATCATCTTGGAAAAAGAATTGATTCTCCCTTTTATAAAGTTTGTCTTTACAATACTACTAGCTTCTTTCAGTAGTGCTTCTTAAAATGGCAAATATATTGATTCAAAACATATATTACCTTCATGGAAAGAGATCTGGGAATCATCTGAAAATGCATTATATTTTTTTGATTTTTCCACAATTTCAGGAAGGTCAAAAACTTTCACAGTACAATTTGGATACTTTGAAATTAATTCTTTGCTAAGCCAACACTGTGTCCTTGAAGAAAACCAAATACAAAAAAAAGGATTTAAGGAAAACATCCTGTATGTCAACATTTGTATTGATTTACTATAACATTTATTTATCTCCATAACTTTACCTTTTCTGTAGCTGGGCTACAGATTGTGATTTAAACAATAATGGGCCTCTGGTGGCTCAGACTGGTAAGACAGTCTGTTATTAACAGCAGCTGCTTGCAATTACTGCAGGTTCAAGTCCCACCAGGCCCAAGGTTGACTCAGCCTTCCATCCTCTATAAGGTAGGTAAAATGAGGACCCAGATTGTTGGGGGCAATAAGTTGACTTTGTATATAATATACAAATGGATGAAGACTATTGCTTGACATAGTGTAAGCCGCCCTGAGTCTTCAGAGAAGGGCGGGTTATAAATGCAAATTTAAAAAAAAAAACAAAAACAAATATATTCATTAAAATATCTTGTCTCATTCATTGTCCTACACTGTTACATTTTTGTCACTACTTTTTTACTATCTCTAAGGAGTTTATTTATTTTAAAATATATCCTATTAGATATTATTTTTATTCCACTCTCATCCAGTGATTCTTTGCATCATTTCTTCTCTGATTACATTACTGTCTCAAAACTAAAGATCTTACTTTTATTCTAAGTGTCTGTAATAAAATCTGAATTAATCCAATCTTCTCTGTTCCACTATTGCTTACAGTTGTATGCAATGTATCTGTTTTATAAGTTACGTTTTTTCCATTCCATTCTGACAAGTTCCTCCTGTTTTCTTGTCAAGATTTCAGAACTGATTTGCTATAGTCTCTTCCTAGAACTGAGAAAATAACTGGCCCAAGGTCACCCAGATGGGTTTCTGCCTGAGGCTGGATGACAACTCTTGGTTTTCCAGTTTCTAGCCTGCTCCCTTTAACCTCAACATGAAGTTCTTTCGTGGATCATGATAACAGTGATAAGATAATTCATTTTAAAATTGATATTTACAATCAATGTTTAAATTCTAGGAGAGGGAAAACACAGGATACAATCCTTCACTCTACCTTTTACAATCAGGAGATAACATGTTTTGAGTACCTGAGTACCATATCACATTAAATTGCAAATACGGAGCATAATGAAGACCTTCTAGCACTTACCATCTAGGTTATAAATGAGCTGAAAACCAGAAAGGTCAAATGAAGATACAACTTCTTTTCCATGCAGAGTCCAAATCTCATTTGTATGCCTGAAAAGGCTTTCAGCACCTTCGTTTGATCTAGAATTAAAATTTGCACTGGCAGATGATCAGCAGACATACAACTAAATGAAATACAATTTGATTAACATCTGATTATAAAGCTGGAATTATACTTTTCATTATGTGGCCATGGTTTCTGCAGGCTTTTGTGTTAATTATCTGGTTTTTAAAAAGCAGGTTATTAAACATCTGAACTGAATGTGATGGCGTTATTAGTCCATATGCACCTACGTGAATTATTCCCAATTATTCTCTATATCAGAGGTTCCCAATTTTTTTTGGTTTGCGGCTCCCATAACACTTCGGATTTTTTCCGCGGCTCCCTTAATAGGTACATCCGATTTTTTTTTTAATTTTTGTCTTTTTAAGGATTTGGAAATCTACTTTTTAGATCGTTAAGGTTAGGTATGAGTAAGCCGCCGTCTGCATGACAGTAAACGCAGGCAATAACAGAGGAAGGTCTGCCCGTCTGGATTTGCTGATGGACGCGCCGTCTCCTTTGATAAGAGCAACCTCTGCAAAACTTTCCCAGAAATGAAAGTCCCTGCTTCGGTCTCGGAGTTTGACCTCTCACGATCCCCTTGTTCCCTCAAATCTCCGCCTTGTAAAAGAGGTGACTGTTCTCGCCTCCAGCCTGACTCACCTGGGAGGAACCAACAAAATAGTTTTACTATTTTCTGCGCAACCCCTCTTTCCCGATGCCATCGAGCGTGATGGCCGCAGCCATGTTGAACAGCGTGTCAGGGCAGGCGCTGGATTCAAACGGGCGGGCGAAGCCGGCGCTCGCGCTTCTCCTTTAGTCCGTCGTCTGGGCAGGCGCTGGATTCAAACGGGCGGGCGAAGCCAGCGCTCGCGCTTCTCCTTTAGTCCGTCGTCTGGGCAGGCGCTGGATTCAAACGGGCGGGTGAAGCCGTCGCTCGCGCTTCTCCTTTAGTCCGTCGTCTGGGCAGGCGCTGGATTCAAATGGGCGGGCGAAGCCGGCGCTCGCACTTCTCCTTTAGTCCGGCGGCGGCGGCTGCCGTCTTCCTACCTGCTGTGGCCTGCCCCGTGGAGGGTGTGAGTGCGGCTGCGCAAAGGTTCCTTGGCTTTTAGAGTTATCCCAAGTTGCGGTGTACGAGTCCCGGTCGCTGCGGCCGTGTCCGGCTTTGTGCATCTGGGATCTCGCAACACCGCGTATGGAGCAGACGCTGCTTCTTCGCGGCACCCTTATGACGATAGCGCGGCTCCCTGGGGAGCCGCGGCTCACACTTTGGGAATCACTGCTCTATATGCTCACTTCATACCCTGAACAATTCCTGGCCAGAACTACTAAATATATCAATATGTGCTTCAGGATCAGCTGTGCTTCAGGATATGTGCTTTAGAATACAGCAAGACATGTATCAATTGAAAAGATAATTATACAAGACTGCTACAATAAATTTAAATAGGCTTGGATAAATGGAAAAATTTGCAGCCAGCAATGGTAGGAAGAATTGCAACTAAAAAAATGAATATTTTACCAAAGTTATTTTTTTTATTCCAAACATAGGGAAAAAATACTTTGATGAACTAAATACAATAATTTTGAAATATATTTGGCAAGGGGAAAAAGCAAGAATAAGATTGAAAATGTTGCAAGAGTCTAAAAATAATGGGGGCTTTGGGCTACCAGATTGGGAACTTTATTATCAAGTAGCTGTATTAACATGGGTGAGAGATTGGATAACTCTTAGACACAGAAGATTACTTTTTTTTAGAAGGCCACAATCTCCTATTAGATGGCATCCTTTTTAATGTATGATAAAAGCAAAATCCATAGGTATTTTCAAAGACATTATATAAGAAATGCTCTATTTTCAATATGGGAAAAGGTGAAAGCAAAAATCTACATGAAAATTCCAGTTTGGCTCTCAACAATGGAAGCATTTATTTATCCATATGTAGTAAATCTGGAAAAAAATCTTAAAGATTTTTTTTTTTTATTGAGAGAGTTTTAAAAAACAAAAACATTTTTTCCCCCTTTTTCCCCCCTCCCTCCCAAAAAAACCCCTTCCCCCCTCCCCCCCCCCGGCTTCCCGGGTCAATCACAAGGTATTGTTATACATAAACCAAACATAGAATAAAATTTTCCCTTCCAATCCAAATAACCACATCCAAAGCTTTTCATCTCCCAACCCCCTCCCCATTACATAAAATAACTTTCTAATTATTCAAAGGCAATCTGATATTTCTTAATCTGATATCTGTTTTGTAGATAATCAATCCACTTTTCCATTCAATTAAATATCTTTCCTGTATTGTCTTTTAAAACGCTGAGATTTTAGCCATCTCAGCCAAATTAATAACTTTCAGTATCCATTCTTCTATTGTAGGTATCTCTTCTTTCTTCCAGTATTGTCCAATCAACAGTCTTGCTGCTGTTATTAAATTCAGAATCAATTTAGTCTCAATCCCTGTACAATCCGTTATAATTCCCAAAAGGAAAAATTGTGGCAGGAACTTTATCTTCTTCTTCAGTACATTTTGAATAATCCACCAAATTCTTATCCAAAAGACCTTAATTTTCTTGCAAGTCCACCAAATATGAAAATATGTAGCGTCATCACAATCACACCTCCAACATTTCGCTTGGATATTAGGATACATACATGATAATTTTTTGGGATCTAAGTGCCATCTATAAAACATCTTATAAAAATTTTCCTTTAAATTCTGTGCTTGTGTAAACTTAACATTTCTAACCCAAATTTTCTCCCATGTTTCCAACATTATTGGTTCCTGAATATTCTGTGCCCATTTTATCATACAATCCTTTACCAAATCCTTTTCCGAATCTATTTCAAGCAACACATTATACAATCTCTTTATATGCTCCTGGGTCTGATTTCTAATTTGCTTTATTAAATTTTCCTCCCTTTGCATTATACCAATTTTTGATCTTCTTCCATCTAGCACTTATTTGCCCATATTGAAACCAAGTCTGATGTTTTTAAGTTCTTGTGTAAAAAGCAAATTCTTCCTATCTCTTAACATCTTTGAAGGAATCTCTTCAGCACCTTCAGCTCCTGTTCTCCAATTTTAAAGTTGTCTGATATGAAACTTGCAGAATCTGATTTCTCATAGTCCTTTTCACAAAATAAACCACAATGTCCCGAGGAAGCTTTCTCTGTCTTGCAATCCAGGAATTAACTCTATATATTTTATCAATTTGGTAAGCTACCTCTTGGGGTTCCACTTCAATAAATTCAGCCAATGCTTCTGATATAATTTTTCTTAAGTCTTCTCCTCGCTCTTCTTGCATACCACGGATTCTAAGAGCTCCTTCCATAAGTTTATATTGTAATATCACAACCTGATCTTCATTTTGATCCACTTTTTTCTGAACACCTTTCATTTTGTCTTCTAAATGCTTATTTGACTGAGAGATCTGTTGCATTTCCTTCCAATCCTCAATTTTTTACTCAGTCCTTGAACTGCCATGAGAATATCTTCTTATTTTTGCATTAAAATCCTCCATCATCTCTTTTTGCCTACCTTCAGAAAGTTTTAATTGTTCTTTCAATATTTCATCAAGACTTGGTTCAGATCCCGTTCTTCCAGAAGCCTTTAAAGGTTTAGCTGCCATTCTGTCTTCAAAAGAATCAGGAATTTAAACTTAATAACTTTCCTTCCTCCTTTCAGTATAAAAACTCCGCTTGTAACAATCCACAAATAACGCTACTTTATCCTACTAAAAATTTTACTTTCACTTTCAGACGCCATTTTAAAAGTCAATTAATCAAAGACAAAGAAAGGTTTCAAGTTTCAAAAGGGAGTCGGTACTTGCCGTGTTGATTCTACATCAAAGATCGAACGCCAGAAATTCTGCCTGCTTAGAAAATCAATCAATTTAATAAGTC
>NW_026682066.1:0-11130 GCF_028640845.1 Ahaetulla prasina | reverse complement strand
TATATATATACCATCAATTGTGTTGTAAATGTTGTACCTTGATGAACGTAACTTTTCTTTTATGTACACTGAGAGCATATGCACCAAGACAAATTCCTTGTGTCCAATCACACTTGGCCAAAAAAATTAAAAAATTAAGGGTGATGTCTTTTCTGAATAACTAGTCCCAGTATCAAACTGTTCTTGCTTAATTAGCCAGAATATTATTGGTAGGAAACCACACCACATTTTCTAGTCAAGGCAGTAAAAATGTCCTCAGCAGCCCTCATCTTTCTCTTGCCACCAGCAAAAGCAAAATAGTTGGTCAAAGTTTTAAGCCAAGAAAAGAAAAATCTTGTTCAAAATCCAGTAAGATTTCCAACAGAGAGAGCTTACAAGATGGTTTTGAGCATAGCTGAGAATGTGTGTTCCATTTCACAGAATGCCATTCTTCCCTTAAAAAGACCTTAAATTAACATCTGCTCCTAAACTGTTTCAAGAAAATATGTGTTGCCTTGCACCGTGAGATGAGTGGCCTATAAATTTAACAAATAAAAAAAATAAATCACCAGCATCAAAGTCAGTTCTACGAAATATAGTTGGTAGCAGTCAACTAGTTACATTTCAACCAAAGCTACCTCTTTCTGATCACAAAACTATGTATTACATCAATCAGAATTGAAAAAATATATATATCATTGTTATAACTGATTACATTTTTATTGGTTTAGATAAACATATTCAGAACATTTAACTGCTGATTGTCAACAAAATTTCCAAAACTATTTTCCAAATGGATTATTAACAGTTGTGGACAGCTCCAGTTTCTCATGCTGGAAGTGATTGATTTCAGCCTAATTCTATGGATAGCATTTCGCACCAGGACAACAAACTGACTAAAACGATAGCACAAGCTTAGCTCATGAATTACCAGGACCACACAATGAGTCTATTATCACTCCTAAAAAATAGATTCCAGACTGTACATCTGACACTATAGTGCAAAGAACAAAAAAAAGATAAACTCTGCACATATAAGACAGACATGAGAAGGATTAATAAGAATAGATTGTGGAAGTTAATCAGCACAAGTGAGATCGTACAGTTCCAAAAGATAGTCTTATGGTAACCATAAGGATATGTTCATTCTAAACAATATACAGCTTTGAAGTTTATAATTAGCATGTTCCTTTTATTCTCTCAAACAGATAGGAAACTGGAATTGTTATTTCAATGGAGCAGAAACATGCTCCCAAACTTCTCATGGATATTACCGAAATCATATAGCCCAAATCTTATTTATATCCCAATACTGATAGCATTAGGAAAGAAGAATAAGATTTCCAGTCAAGAAGAAAACTCCGCCAAATCCTCAGTAAAGCCAAATCTTCAATTAATGTCCTCATTTCCAAATCCAAAGACAGTTCTGCTTCAAAATCAAGTGTCCCAATCTGGAATGGATCTTTCATCCATTGTTATTGCATAAGCACTATTGTACTTTGCAGTATTATTCAGTTTCATCTGGAAAAAATTATAGGTACAAATGTTCCTACACATACTCGTTTATTAAATCCTGAATGAAATGCGATGGGATCAGTCTTGAACCATTACACTCTGCCTTCTCAGCCCTGTTGAAAAACCCTAAAATTACAATGCTAATTGGCAGCACATTGTTACCATATGTGGCATGGTTATAGCACCCTGAAGTTTATTTAAGCTTGGAAAGAGGAATGGAATATTTCAATCCTTTATAAGGAATTCAATTTGGCCCCAGTTATTAAGGACATCATCTACCTCAAGCTGTGTGTTCCTATGATACCTCTTGGTATACCTCTGAATGTATTGATGACAGGCATTCTGTAAGAGGACTCTGATTACATAGGCTTTTAATAATTCTTTAAGACTTTTTGACCTAGTTCTGTATGCAAGAGAAAATTTCATAAATACAAGTTAACAAAATCCTACTAAGTTGGTGCTAGGAATGAATCTTCATAGTAAAGACACTGCCGGGGTTTTTGACTAGCGCAACAAGCCTTAATTTCACTCCTAGCACCAATTTAGTAGCACTGTGTTGTGTGTCACTCTCTCTGGTAGTGAACTTAATTAACAGCTGCCAGCAAGATTGAAACTATTATTGTATGAGCCTTCTAAATATCAAGATAGGAAGTATCAGTGAGCTATTTGGGATTAAAAGATCTGCATAAGTAAGAACTATAAAAATAAGAACAGACAAACAGAAACATTCAATGAAGACTGAGTAGGCTCAATAGCCTTCAAATGGGGCTACCAATCTGAAAAGGAAAACAAACAAATGGGGGAGAATGGAATGGATTATCCTAAAGGAAATATTAGCTAGCCAGAGCTGTGATTGGCATTGTAATGAATAGGATCACAATACATATTGAGCTAGACCTTTGTTCATGAACCTTCTGAATGTAACTCCGAGATAGAAAGAACAGAGGATGCATCAAGGGTGAAATACTCCCAGTTCAGACCAGTTCAGACGATCCAGTAGCGATGGGCGTGGGTGGTTCAGAGAAATGGTAGCAAAGTCCTTGGTTCCCCGCCCATGCCTACCCAATTGCCTGGTTGCCCGCTTGCCACTTCTTTTAAAAAATGCTTTTAAAAGGTAAAAAAAGGCTATGACGATCACACCTGAGCCGCTCGATCATCAGAGCCTTTTTTTTTTACTTTAAAAAGAAGTAAAACTTTTTTACTTTTACTTTTTCGCAGCCAGCGAACCTATAGTAAACCAGTTCAGATTTCACCACTGGGATGCATTGCCCTAGCAGAACTTCTCTTCAGCCCTCTGCATAAAATTTTGAAAACCCACAAAGCTTCATATCCTGAAGAAAATAACAAGGCAGGCTAGAGGATTCTGTGAGTTGAAGTCCACACATCTTAAAGTTGCCAAATTGAGAAACAGTGGTCTACACAGAAAGGAGGATGCAGTGCCTATGCCGGATCCATTATAAAACCTCTGCCAGGTCCCTTCATGCTTTTCCTTATGGTTACATTGCATATTGTTCTTATATATGAAAGCACAGCCCAAGAATGCATGAAGTCCCTCTTGAATGAAAACATAAGGACTTGGCTTGGATCATTATAGTCACTACACAAGCAACATTGCCCTAATTTTCCAAATTACTACACCTGCATCTTTATTTCATATTGTTTTTATACAAATTCCCAGAACATTTAGTTTATTGTTTGTTTTGTGCGACAGAGACCATTGGCAAAAATCTGTTTTCTTAAAGTCCCATAAACTAAACTATTTTAAAATGTCCAAAAACTTGGTTGATATATATATATATATATATATATATATATATATATATATATATATATATATGTGTGTGTGTGTGTGTGTGTGTGTGTGTGTGTGTCGCCTGAATGGACCTTATAAATATATATATATATATATATATATATATATATATATATATATATATATATATATATATATATATATACACACACACACATTTCAAAATACAAATAAGAAATAAATTAAGAAAAGTGGATGGCAAAGATTTATATGTGTTTTTTCTCCAAAAGACTAAAACATTCCCTTAAAAGTGATGCTGTATAACAAATACCTAGATGAAAAAAGGCGGAACTTCAATCTGCTTTGAATACACATATATCATCTAGTTTGGAAATTATTTGCCAAACTAGAGCATATTTTCATAGTAAGAGACCTCTTTCCATGAGAGGGAAGGGTGGGAGTGGGGAATAGTACAACTTTTATTTATTCCTGATACAGGAGATTACATTCTTATAAATATGCTAACGGGCAGAACATATAACTTTAACTCCTTTACTGCATCCTTTTTCTAGTCATTAGTATGTACATGCTTAGGCTTATGAAGCCACTAAATAAGCAAAAAAGTAAAATAAAAAATAAAATGAAAATAAATACTTAAAGAACCTAGCTATATGTTCTGAGATTAATCCTCCTTAGCAAGTATTGAAAGTTGACTTACTGCTGTATGAGACTAGGCCTCTTGAGACAGCCCTGTTGAGACAGCCAAAAAACAAAAACAGTGTAGCTTTTTTGATGTCTAGTTGTAGCTCTTTCCCCCCTCCCCTTTCTTTCCATTTTTAGTAGGAAGTGTGACCCCCCTCATTTTATCTATTAAGAATGTCAGAATGAAACAGTCAGTTATGTATCAGCAAATTCATTTTCCTGAAACAAACAAGCAATATATGTTGAATAAATAGTTAAAATACATCTATAATGAAATACATCTATACAATTTATCCTTGCCATTCCTTTGAATCAAAAAAAAAAAAATGCTAATGCTGGGAACAAGACCAGGGAATCAATCTGATATGACAACTCTTCTCTGTAAAATGCTAAATTCAGGAACTGAATAGGCACACGAGAACTGTCTTTGAGAATTACTGTTTTTTAAAATGGAATGGAAAAAGAAAAAGCCAAATACATAGGTGACAGAGATGCATGAAGTCATGTTCCTATTCTGCCAGTTTCACTATAAAGGGTAAAAAGCAGTGCATTAGATATTTACAAGACAATCTATATCGGGTCCCTCACTCAGCAACTTTATTCTATTTTTATTACAGTTATATCCTACCGCAATCTGTTGATTCTTGGAATGTAAACTTTCACAGTCCATTTAACATGCTAGAGAAATTCAATATAGGTGCATATTACAGTCTCTCAAGTCTAGGGCATTTAAATGTATTTGCAAGTATGATGGGCAAAGAATGAAAAAAAGAGCACACTGGAAATTAATATATCCTTATTATTAATTCTTCCTTACTACGATACTAGTTTAGTTTTATTTAGAGTCATGGATCAGCTGCCAGAGAATTCCAAAGAAAAGTCAATACAGAGAATAGAGACAAAAAATTGAAGTTTTTTTTAAAATGCTATATAATCTTAACTTGTAAATTTCATAAAGGATCAAGAAAGCTTATTGATCACATACATAGTGTGAAAGTAATTGTACTGTGTAGATTATTAATATTTAAAAACTGCAATGCCTAAATTGTTCCCTTTACACTTCCCAATAGCAATTGATCAACTATATTCTACCTCCATGGAACCTTTACAGAAGCAAGTTCTGATTCCTGGTGTAATTAGAAATTGCATATATTGTAAGAGATTCAAGAATACAGAAATTGAAAATGTTGATTGGATTATATTGGCATTGAGTCTTTATAGGATCAATTCTGGGAATCATGAAACAAAAAAGTAATCTCTTTAGCATCAAGGAGAACTAAAATGGATTTTTTAGTCAAATTTAGCATGATGGAATTTATTATTTTTCAGAATATAAAAATTAAAAAAGAATTTAGCCAATGCACATTCTTTTTTAACTTTTTCTAGATGGGAAGTGACTCAGAAAGACAAGCAGGAGCACTTATAATTTCATTGAAGGTTTTTTTTTGGGGGGGGGGTGTTTCATGATCAACATAAACAGCAGATATTGTCAGCATCATCAAAAAGCTCCAAAAGGTCTGATATCACTAGATTTTATACTGTTGTCCCCTGAGCTACTTGAAAACTAATGTTGAAGTGATTAAACAAATTAATGTAATATTAAATGTAAAGTAATATTCCTAGCCTGAAAACAAACAAGATACCTGGCTATTCCCACCTGCTAGGAAAGCTGCAAGTACAGTCATAATTGTACTTTTTATGTACACTGAGAACATATTTATTTATTTATTTATTATTTAAATTTATATATGCACCAAAGACAAATTCCTTGTGTGTCCAATCACACCTGGCCAATAAAGAATTCTATTCTATTCTATTCTATTCTATTCTGTTCTGTTCTGTTCTGTTCTGTTCTGTTCTGTTCTGTTCTATTCTATAATGGAACACCATATAGTGCATGCAATATATGTGATCTGGATTGTTCTATGGATTGTCATACTCTGTTTAACATTACAATTTTCATACATATTTCATTTCGTGATTATTTTTTTATTATTTCTGAATTGTTTCTAGTGGTTTTTTTTACCATTATCAATCTAACATTTACTATTAGCATATTGGACACGGCACAAAATCCAAAAGTGATACCGTTCTCATCCACTCACTAATATAGGGATGAGGATTTAGAGCAGGGAAAAATAGATTATTAGGCTTGATTTCCCATTTGCAATACAAAAGAGCGCAAGGGTCATATTGGAGATAGGCTCCAGTGTAAACTTACCCCTCTGCCCATCAGGCCATTGTTGAAAGGAAGGCCAATAAAGCTGAAGGCTGCCTCCTGTATAAAATATGGATTCAGGATTCGGATCTCATGGGGCTCTCTTGGAACATGGGTTGCCACAGACTTCCAGAAGCCATCAGAAGCACTCTGTAAAAATGCAAAGGACCATTGCAGATAGTTAGAGAACCCAAGCCCTGATTTCCTTTGAATTCACCAGCACTGTAGAAAGGAAATACAAATTAAGAACTACTTCAGAATCTAATAGTTAATTGTGAGAAAATTGCTAAGAAATTAAAATAATGGGTCTGTTTAAACTATTCTTATTTGGACCTTTAAGATAGGTTCTATCCATAGATTGAAATATCTTTGGAAATTACATCTGATTTATAATCCAGGCCTTGTTAATGAACACAACTGTTTAGAAAACAGAGGGGCAATGCATATTAAGAGGGAGAAAATCACTAGTAGTGTACCTTGGCTGACCTCACATATTAAGCACATTTGGTTAGAGGAACCAAATTCTGGGAATTCAAGGCTAGACATAAATTAAGAAAAACCCTGGAAAGACTCATTTCAGAACACTTAATAAACTGCAATCACAAGAAATCGAATTCAGATTAAGGGCATTTTAATTTTGATTGAAATACTGTACACAACAGCTACAATAAATAATCTACACAGAGAACCTTCATATTTCAAAATTTTACACAAGATGTGCTCTCTAATGGAACACAACTCCTTACGGAGAAGAACAGTGGAAAGAAAAGATGCATTCAAGAATTGCATATGAATATATCCATATCCATGCAAACTTTTGCTTTTCTGGAATAATGAGAAAGATGAAACTTAACACAAGATGTGCTTAGAAGAAAAAATATGATCCGCTGGGCTGTTCCCTAGACCGACCAACAAGATTGGTAGTATATATTCTTTTGTTTTCACAGTGGGCTATATAGACAGTGTGCTCTTTGCACTTGTGGGCTGTAGGGAAAACAGAATGTCTAGAGGAAAAAAATACCTCATAAATCCAGGACAGGGAGAACTCTGACATATTAGGAAACTAGGCTCTCAGCTCATGTCTAAAATGGATTACGTATCTTTATTTACTATAGTTTGGTCTCTGCTTCTTATGGTACCCATGGGAAAAAGAATTATTTGAAAATCTACAACTGAGGAAAGATTAGTTGAGCCATATCAAGTAAGTACAGAATGTCTGCTGTAGCATTGATCCCTTCCAAAACAATCCATTTTAAAAAAAATTGTTAAAAATACACTAGTCCTGGAACTTAATGAGCCATGTAAGATTGGGATCACATTTCCAATGAACTCTACCAACACAATCCTCAATGGATCTAGAAACATACCAAATTCACAACACAGTAAAATGAGAAATTGCTCGCGGCTGTATCTCTTTCAAATTAAAACATGCAAATGTACAATTAACAAACTGTTTTTAATAATTCCCATGAGTCATTTATTATTACCTGCTTCCAAAAAGAGTTACAAAATATATTGGGATTTAATGATCAGCTAACAAAATGATTCAATGGGCACTGTACTGATTCCTATTCTTCCTTTCCTTTTGTCTTCTTTCCCCCCACTATCCACTGAGACTGTTTTCCAATTTAAATCTTTATGGTTATCTAGCATTTATCTAGCAATGGTTAAAATGTACAGTATATGGGAAAATCTTCCTGATAGATGCATTGAACCAGGGAATATAATATGTAGTCCTTGATTTACATTATAATTCAGGAGAGTTGTTTTGTGCTGTTGGAAGAAGCTATAACTTCCATATGTACATTATTACTTACATTAAAACTTCTGCATAAGGCTGAGGCCAATTTGTATTTGGTGACATGGGAGAAGATCATGGGATATAAAGCAAATGATTCATATATATAGTAATATTTGCATAAGCTACATTATAATAACACGCTAATGCAAAAGTTTGTATGATGACTTAGAAAAAATATTCATATAGTATAATGTGTGTTGTTTATGAAAAATGTTCTTACTGATGTACATGACTTATTACTTTAAAGATGAAACATTTGCCTCTCCGGCACAAAAGAAATATTAAAGATATGCACATTTTGGGGAATCAGAGTTTAAAGAGATATATCATACAGATCAGCAAGTATTTGAGTATACTGATATGGAAATAAATGTAAATGAAAACTGGATGGGAAAAATATTGCAGTCTCCTATGGGGGGGAGCAAACCCTTATTTGTTTTTACCCTTAAAATTTAATTAATGCATTTTATTTAATAAATGTAATCACATTAGGTCTATTCCTGTAACTAGTATGCATTCTCTGATTGGATAATTTATGTGGCTAGTTGAGAAAGCAGGAAGCAGTAGGCTGTGTTCTTGAAAGCATAGATCCCAGTTGAAGAATATGTTGGATGTGTTTTGTCTTAATTCAGGATTTATCAGGTCAAAAAAATATAGTAACTTTGATTTAAAACTATTAAAGACTTCTTAATAATGAATTTGCAGAATTTATGGCCCTGAGCCATATGAAGACCCCCAAAGCCTTGAGCATGATTCATCTGTGGTCTCAATGATCAAACATGGAGGTGATAATATCAAGATTTGGCGGTTCTTTGCTCTCTCAGAGCCAGACAACTTGTCATTATTATTATTATTATTTATTATATTTGTATACCGCCCTTCTCCCGAAGGACTCAGGGCGGTTCACAGCCAATAAAAACAACAGAAAACATATAATACATATAAAACAGCTAAAACAGTATAAAAAAACTTATTCAATTGATGACCTAAAACTTTTAAATACAAATTTAAAACCCCGTTTAAAACCCCTGATTTAAAATCCCAATTTAAAACTATGTTCACGCTAGTCCTGCTCGTCAAAACAACATCTTCAGCTCGTGGCGGAAGGTCCGGAAGTCGGGGAGTTGACGAAGCCCCAGAGGCAGCTCGTTCCAGAGGGCAGGAGCCCCCACAGAGAAGGCCCTCCCCCTGGAGGTCGCCAGCCGACATTGTTTGGCTGACGGTATCTGAAGGAGGCCCTCTCTGTGAGAGCGCACTGGTCGGTGAGAGGCTACTGGTGGCAGTAGGCGGTCTCATAAATACCCCGGCCCTAAGCCATGTAGTGCTTTAAAGGTGATAACAAGTACCTTAAAGTGAACCCAGAAGACCACCGGGAGCCAGTGCAGACTGCGCAGGAGAGGTGTTACACAGGAGCCACGAGGTGCTCCCTCTATCACCCGCACAGCCGCATTCTGGACCAGTTGGAGTCTCCGGGTACCCTTCAAGGGGAGCCCCATGTAGAGAGCATTGCAGTAGTCTAGCCAGGATGTAACAAAGGCATGAGTGACCATGCATAAGGAAGCCCAGTCCAGAAAGGGGCGCAACTGGCGTATCAGTCATCATTGAAGGAAGCACAAATTCTGCTTCGCAATCAGAGAATTCTGTATTGGAATATCAGGCTATGTGCCCATCAACTGAACAGTAAGACAATAATCCAAAATACACAAGCAAGTTTAAAAGAGAATGAATTAAGAAGAGCAAATACAATGTTTTGGAATGCCAAAGTCAAAGTCCATATCTAAATGCCACAATCCTCAAATATTACTGAGCTGAAGAAGTTCACCATGGAGGAATGGATCAAAAGTCCTATACAGTGACAAAAAAGACTGATTGCTAGTTATAAGAACCAAGTTGCATTTGGCTGCAATTACTGTGCAACTAGATATATATAATTGTTTTTAAAAAATATTCTCTCTTTCTCTCTCTCATACACACACACACCATGACGCATGAAATTCTGATAACATTCAGTAACAAAGATCTGCAAAAATTCAAAAAAATCCAAAATAAAGCAAATACTTTTTTATGCATGAAATATTTAGAATTATAAATTTCTTTCTTATTGGGATGAGGACACTCTTCATGATAAGGAGTTGGAAACATCTCAACTGCTGTACAGTTAATCTAACTCCAAAGATAAGAAGACTAAAGAGTAGATCTGCCAGACTCATAGATTTATCTTCCATTTTATCCTGAGTCAAAATGATACAGTGTTTTTATTCTCAGTGCATTTTGAAGATACAATAGATAATTTTTAGCCAAGGGACATATTTTGAATTCTAATAATAAATTGTAGCACTCATGTAAAATAGTTATCAGGACAGAGGTTCATCTTTTCAGTGGCATGGAAACTGTGACCAGTCTCAAAATATCCATTTCCTTAAAAGTAAACTGATAAGGAAACCTCTCTCAAGCTTTCCTAAATGCTCTTTATTTTGGAAGCTGAGTGAACTTAGCTTCACTGTTTTTTTTCCAAGAAAGGCTAACATGACCTTGGGCCAGTCGTTCTTTCTCAGCTCAACTCATCTCACAGAGTTGTTGTGGGGAAAATAGGAGGAGAAAGTTGTGTTGGTTATGTTCTCTGCCTTGAGTTATTTGTAAAAAAATAAAAATAAAGGTGGGAAATCTGTCAAATAAACAATGTTTGGAAAGAATCACTGTTTCAATGAACTGAAGAAGAAAACTTCAGCTCTGCCTAGAATTTGGCTAAATTGGGCAAAAGACTGGAATCTGGAACACCATTGCCCCCTCCCACAAAAAATCACATGTAACAGAGTTTTGTTTACAGAAAAAAATGAGTCAAAAAGTACTTGAATCAAGAAAGAGCCAGAGATGTGTTAGTTATGAGCTAAAGCTTGTAAAATAGATTTGGGAGAATGGAATCATTTTATGTAAGGAAGTAGGCATCAAAGCAGGACACATACAAACTGAGTTTACTTATGACTTCTCCAGAATCTCCCTAGGTCCAACCCAGAGTGGAATGTATTCTGTCACTTCAGCAAAGACATGATGCATGGACGAGTATGTACAATATAAACAGAAGAGCAATTAGAAGATGGAATTCCTGGTTAGTATCTTAGCTTGCAAGTGAATGAATGCATTTCCTCTCTTTGAACTTGTCAA
>NW_026682065.1:0-31238 GCF_028640845.1 Ahaetulla prasina | reverse complement strand
TTGGAGAATAGTTTGACTCCCTCTTCTTTGTGGCAACCCCTGAGATATTGGAATACTGCTATCATGTCTCCCCTAGTCCTTCTTTTCATCAAACTAGACATACCCAGTTCCGGCAACCATACTTCATATGTTCTAGCCTCCAGTCCCCTAATCATCTTTGTTGCTCATTTCTTCACTCTTTCTAGAGTCTCAACATCTTTTTTACATCTTGGTGACCAAAACCAATATTATTGATTATATCTGACATTAAAGCAAACACAAATCTTCTTGTGTCTGTTTAGATTTTTTTTTTAGCTCTGGGAGAGGGGGAAAAAGCCAGATTACATCAACAGAAATAGACATATTCTCTTTACCATTAATAACCACTCATAGAGCACTCCCATCCAGCTAGGTTCTATTGATCCAGAACTGCTTATCTGTTAGATCTCTTGCTTATTTTGCAGCTGGAGGTCATACTTTAAGCAGAAAATTGAAAATAACATGAAAGAATATTCAATCTCCCCCATCCCCAGCAGAATGCTATGTCTGCTTTCTGTTGGTGATTCATTTTGAAAGTTTTTGTTTCCGTTTATATACTATTATAATCAGGATAGATTACAGCAGAACAACCTCAAAAGCATTAACAATGCTGTGATGACAATACACAGTACAACAACACAATGGCATCTACTCAGATCAGAAATATCTTCCAGAGCAATTCAATTTCAATTTCTAGAAGTGCTAACTGTGCCTTTTTCCATAAGTCGGATGATGCAGGAGAGAAACCCAGTCTTTGGACTCCACTCTTCTTCTAATTTTGGTGACAAGGCACCGCCAATAAAGGTCACTGGAGACCATATCCTAGAGAGATCAATTCTATGTGAGATACGGGATCCTGAAGCAGTGTCAACAAGTTCTTTCTAGAAGCCACATCATACGGATTATTTTTCTGGACCTTTTCTCTATCCAGCGCCTTTTTTCCACATTAAATTCTTTTGTTTTTGCTGGTTCTGTAATTGTGCACAGTAGCCTTCAGGCAACAGATGGTGCAGGACAGAATGACGCTGCTGGCTTGCAGTCTTATTTGGGTCTCCGACAATTTGTTAGATTTGGAGGTTCTAATGATTACACAATCTGAGTTCTTCAGCTCTTTGCCTTTTGGAGACATAAGGCTACAATCGCCTCCTGATGGGAACTGTAGTTGCCAACATCTGGAGAGCCACCAGATTTGGAAAGGCTGTCTTGTCTCATGATGGATAGTACAAGCAGAAATAGAATAGGAGGTATGTTAAATTAATTATTCACCATGCTCCGGAGGGCAATTGCGTCTGAATATCTCCATTGTTACTGCTCTTAAAATCCAAGGCCTTATAATTATAATAAGACCTTAGGAGGTTTGCACAAGGAGTCCAATTAATTGTGCTCTTCTGCTTCTCTGTTTGTTGAATTTTTCTTTTACTCTTATATTTTAAAGATTTAGAATGGTAGATGCCTTATTAGAGCTGTATTCCAAAAGACAACATACAAATTAATACATACATTGTACCTCAAATTTTACAAGCAGTGTTAGCGTTCTGTGTGGTAATAAAATATTGTAATATATTTACAGCATTAATCAATAACAATAACTCTTTCATCCCTAAGGGGTTTATACGTTGGAGTTCTTGGGTATGTTTGTGTGCTACATATAATAAATATATATTATAAAGAGAATTATATATGTATGAGTAGGACATATGTGTATTAGAGAGTAGAGAATGATGAATTCCTATAGAGAATGCACCTGAGATTTCCAATTTTGGAAAAACAACAAATAAATTGTTCAGCAATCAAACCAATAAATGATTAAGATATAATAAAACATACTGCCTAGAAGCACGTGGCTTTTAAATAAACACAGGTAACATTTTCACTTTAATTAATAATAAATAGAAAAAAATAATAAAAAGGAAAAAAAAAACCCTGAAGAGTGTAAACAAAACAGAAGTAAAATAATAGAACAAGAAATAAACAAGGACAAAGGAACACAATTAGAATAATACATCGATGATGATGATGATATCCATTCAGCCATGTCCAACTCTGGGCTACCCTATGGACCAAGCCTCTCACCGTCTTCTGATCTTGCACTATTGCTTTGAGATGTTCCGTGTTCTGGCTGGTGTCAGCTTTGGTGGTGTTCAGCGCTGTGCTCTTTGGAGGTCTGGTTTCCTTTTACCGCTAACGCTTCCAAATGTAATTGTTTTCTCCAGTGAATTCTCCCTCCCCACGCATGACATGGCCAAAATAAGTGAGACACAGTTTTGTGATTTTGCCTTACAGTGCCATGTGTGGTGTTATGTGCTCAATACTTAATACCTCAATATGATAAGCAAAAGATGGCTGGCTGGAGACCAGAGACCCGGGGTGGGGAGAAGAGAGGTGATGTCTGCCTTTAATGTAACAGCCCCCTCCAGCATGGAATTCCCCCATCTAGTCCCCAGGATTTGCTTCCTACCCTTTGAGTTAGGAAACATGCTGGATATCCTAGCATTCAAGGGTGACTGGATTACAACCTGCCCTTGGCTATGGTGCCTTGGGACACCATAGTGTTTGGTCTACCCCAGTGGTGGGATTCAAGTAATTTAACAACCGGTTCTCTGCCCTAATGGTTGCTTCCAACAACCAGTTTACCAAACTGCTCTGAAACTTAACAACGGTCCCGAAGTGGTGCGAACTGGCTGAATCCCACCACTGGTCTACCCATATTTGCAAGGGAACAATGGTTTAAAATAAACTTTATTATTAAAAGTAAAATAGGTGACTACTTTAACTGAGGAGGAAAAATGGTGCCTCAGATTTAAAGTCTGGAGATACTGTTACTGCATTTCCTTGAAACAGAAATCTTTTAAGGATTATGTTGAGAACATTATTGCTCTGTAGAGGTGGGGGGTGGGGACACCCTAGGATAAAGAACCCAGAAGTAATAATTATATTTGCTCTCACATGCATGAAAATAAGCAAATGCAAACCTATTAAGATATCAGAATTTAAATAAAAAGCAACTTATTTATTCATGAGGCCGCAGATGAAAAATAATTTTGTTCTTGTCTAATAATTAAAGTGTAAATATCCTTTAAATCAAACTTAAGATTAATGAACCCTCCAGAAAAAAGAAAAACAGTTGTTCTTTAGCAATGAAGAGGGAAATAAACACAGATGGGAAATGTGAATTAATTCCTGTGCCAACCTTGCTTATAATTTCACTTAAATGTGAATTGTTGTAGCATTGAGCAAAAGAACCCCTTTTGAGCTGTGAATTACAACTAAGAATTATTTCTTCTGGTTATTAATAATGTAAATTTGTTTGAATTACATTTATCATCTAAGCAGTCCTAAGTTTGCACGTGGTAGAAAAATTCATCATAACCAAGGACTGTCTTATGAATAAGACTAAAAATGAAGTAAAATGGCACAAGATGTTTCTTGTTAAATGCACAATTTGGAGCTCAATTGGCTCAATTCAGAGATGTCCTATGTGCTTTTTTTGGCCTTCCTAATAGCCTTTTGAGAAAGACTGAGTAGAAACAGAAATAGATTTCTCAGCCTACTCAAATGTCTAGCCTATCCAGATTGATGGTCAGAGATCTGAATGTGCAGTTCTAACATTCTAGCTTCCATCTGATGCATCCTGCTTAGAATACTTCTAAATACACATATATGACAGCTTTCCCCAAAATGACAGCTATGGCTCCAAAAATTTCCAACCAACGTGGCTAATGATTCATGGGGAGATGTTCTCCAATTGTGGGTCAAGGCCCCCACCTGGTCATGAGCAACTTTGTCCAGGAGAGCTAAGAATGACTTTGTGCTATGCTATGCAAGCTAATTTTGGGCTTTGTTCCTCGCAGGAGTGTCCTCGGGTTAAAAGGGTCAAAAGGTCAAGACGGGAGCTACAACTCTGTAATTTAAGTCCTTACTTTCCATACTTTAAATATACCATAGTTTATTCTTTTCCTCTGGGTACCAAATCATCTGCAGTTGGAAGATGCCATTTCCCTGATTCCCTCTGTGAAGTTCCCTCAGGGCATCTGTATGGTTCTCAAAGCCAAGAGTGAAGTCCTCGCTGATAGTTCCATGGCATCAAAGAATGTGCTCTTCTCTGCAACTGTTTGTCCTTGGTTTCTAGCATTACAGGAAATGTTTATGGATATTCTCAGTCATCCAGGTCATGGTAGCCCGAAAGGTGATTTTTCAAGAGGCAACTGGACTTTCTGGTTTTTCTTTGAAGATATTTTACTTCTCATCTTCCATCATCCTGGATGGTGGGGAAAGACCAGAAAGTCCAGTTGCCTCTGAAACTTTTGGGACTATCATTACAGTACATATATGTCTATTAGTTCTCTTGGAGGGATAAGAGCAGGTCAGTAGTAAACTAATACCCAACCTTATCACTTTGGGCCATTGGCTAGGAAAAGAAAAATGCATTGGCCCTTAATCCCTGCCTGTTGTATGATTTATTTCAGTGCTGGTGGATATTTTCCTGGCACAGGAAACAGCCGTTTGGTATACATTTTAGAAGGATGAATATTCAGAGTTTTCTGTGGATTGTCATGCCATGAATTTCACCATTTTGTTTATTGGATTAATTACAAGCACTAAAGCTAGAGTACCTCAATGTGCCCTGAAGAGTCTTTGGGAACTGCAGTTCATGTAAAATGCAACAACTATGAACTGGTGGCTGAAAGCCACAATAGTCACAACAAGGCACCTGGCTTCCAAGAGGTTTCTGTGAACAATTTTTACCCTACAAAGTACTAAGTGGCCTGGCCCACAGTTAATATAATAATAATAGAGTTGGAAGGGACCTTGGAGGTCTTCTAGTCCAACCCCCTGCCCAGGAAACCTTACACCACTTCAGACAAATGGTTATCCAACATCTTCTTAAAAACTTCCAGTGTTGGAGCATTCACAACTTCTGCAGGCAAGTTGTTCCACTTATTAATTGTTCTAACTGTCAGGAAATTTCTCCTTAGTTCTAAGTTGCTTCTTTCCTTGATCAGTTTCCACCCATTGCTTCTTGTTCTACCCTCAGGTGCTTTGGAGAATAGTTTGACTCCCTCTTCTTTGTGGCAGCCCCTGAGATATTAGAATACTGCTATCATGTATAGTCCTTCTTTTCATTAAACTAGACATAACCAGTTCCTGCAACCGTTCTTCATATGTTTTAGTCTCCAGGCCCCTAATCATCTTTGTTGCTCTTCTCTGCACTCTTTCTAGAGTCTCAGCATCTTTTTTACATCGTGGCGACCAAAACTGAATGCAATATTCCAAGTGTGGCCTTACCAAGGCATTATAAAGTGGTATTAACACTTCACGTGACCTTGATTCTATCCCTCTGTTTATGCAGCCCAGAACTGTGTTGGCTTTTTTGGCAGCTGCTGCACACTGCTGGCTCATATCTAAATGGTTGTCCACTAGGACTCCAAGATCCCTTTCACAGTTACTAGTAATTAATCTAGTATCCAGATTACTTTTTCTGGGTAGAAGTAGTCCACCCAGGGTGCTTGAATTAGATGGAAACATTCCATGTTCCCTACAGTAAGTAAGATATGAAGGTTGGAGACTTGGAGACACTGTCTCTTCATAATTGAGCCTGCTTTGTGAACAACCTTGTCCCAGAACCTGAGTAGAATCCTTCTAGAAGGTTATGGAATTGCAACTTTTTCATAGGACCTTTGGGGATTATCTGCAACTATCACTGCTATTAAAATTGGGGGGGGGTGGCAATGTTGTTTGATTGCTTTACATTATCATTATTATTACTCCTACCCTTTTATATTTTGTAACATTATTGTAGGTTTTTACAGTTTTATCAGTATATTTTTATGGTTTATCAGTAAGACAAACCTCCCCAGGATTTGACTTTCATAATGGTGGAGCTCTTGCCTCACAATCAGGAGGTTGTGAGTTCGATCCTAGGTAGAGGCAGATGTAGGGTCTCCTGCTTGGGCAGGGGGTTGGACTAGATGACCTGCAAGGTCCCTTCCAACTCTGTTAATCTGATGGTGGCATAGAATCAGATACATGTTGTGAACTTTAACTCCCACCAGCCCCAGCTCCTATGACCAATTATTGGGAATTGTAGGAGTTGTACCTGAAAAAAAATCTGGAAAATATCAGGATGCCTAAACAATTTTAATTCTGCAATTGAATTGAATTGAATTGAAGCTTTGTATTTTGATATAATCTCCCAAAACTGCACTAGTTCAAATTAAATTATAGTAATACCATGTATAGGTTTTAAATGTAAAATTATGACTTCATTTAAATTCATAAAAAAATTCCGAAACAATGACTAAACAGCTGAATTAAAACTCAGTGGTAGATACATTGGTATGGAACAATTGATATTTAAAATAAAAAATATAAAACAGCAGGAGTTCAAAACTGGATTGGAAAGAAATAACGGTCTCTCTGGCACCTTCCAACTGATTCTAGGATTTAGGTCAGCTCTTCCCAGTATTTCAAGCACTGGACCAGTTAGGAATTTGGAGAATAGGCTGTGGCCATGCAATCAAATGGAGGTGTGCCCATTAACAAAATGGCTTCTATTTACTAGAAGACTAGACATATTGTTTCTGATTGTTTCTTCTAGCTTCCAAGACTCTACCATCCTATCTTACCCTATCATACTCAGCTTTGGAAACAGCTACTTTTTGTGAGTTTGGGTCAAAGGATCCCATCTTTCAAAGAAGATGAAAGATGAAGTAAGCTAACTGTGAACTCTTATTGCTATAGTGCAAGTTTCTGTCCTTCCCATCCCAATAGCCCAATTTTATTTGGGCTATTATATCCCTGGTAGCTGAAATCGTGCCAAAATCTCAATCTACAATATCTATTTTGGTTCTTGCTCCAGTGCAATAATAAATCTATTAGCACAACAATAAAAATTCCATCTAATGCCTCCTTGTCTCTAACTCCGGGAGATCACTTATAAAAAGAAAATGTGATGGATTCCCCCTCCCCCTCCCAATGATTATTTACAACTGAAGAAAAAGAGTATGCAAACTTGACTATTAATATTTATTCTTGAAACTATCGTTCTAAATATTAGAACTTGATTGCAGAAGTCCATGTCAAAGGCAGATGACCTCATTGTCAACTTCCCATTCACTTCCCAAATGAGTCTTCCTGTTCCAATTGTGAATTGGTGTCAAGAAAGTTGGTAATACTCTATTGAAAGGTCTGCAGGACTTCCATGTTTCAATAAGGTTTTGTTCAATTAGGCTGAGCTGCAGGCTGTACTTGTTTATACACAACTGAAGCTGTTTTGAATGGAACTAGGCAAAAAAATGAGGTTAGGAACTTCTTGCATTTTCTTGTGAGAGAAATATAACACTGGAGAGACACTTTCAAGAGAGAAAAGATGAGTGGGAAGAGGTAATTTATTATTCTTTACATCAGAGATGCAGAACAGTTCAGCAGCCAGATGCTTAAAAGAATGTCTTCTCCAATATCGTCTAATTGATGAGTCTGATTGAGTGTAGCTTTAAGATCAGCTCAAGAGCTTCTGCTCCTGATCCCACTAGCGCAGGGGTTTCAAACTCGATTTCATTGAGGGCTACATTGGGGTTGTGTTTGACTTTGGGGGGGTCAGGGGGGTATGGCCAGGGTGGGAATCACTCATGTTGGGGTCACCTGTGGTGGCCCAAGAGCTCTGCAAGCCAAAACGTAGCTCGGCCCTCCCAAGCTCCTTTTTTGTGGGCAATGTGTTGCAGGAGATGGTCGCAGCCAAAAATGGAGCTCAGGAGGTCTGTGTGTGGCCCACCCTGAGCTCTGTTTTCACTGGCAGAGGCACAGCGGACCAGTCCTTCCTTGTTTCCAGGGCAGCCCTGTGGGCCAGATCTTAGCACCCCATGAGCCGGTTCTGGCCCGTGGGCCTTGAGTTTGATACCCCTGCACTAGTGAGCTTGTCCCAAACTGCACTGGCCAGGAGGAGATTCTTCTCAATGGCAGCATCCCTCTCTCCCAAGAAATGATAGTGTTTTTACATTTGTATGTCACCAAAGCTATTAGAGTTGCTGCAGCTTAAAATAACATAAGACAAATAATCCATGCTAAAGTACAATAATTGCTAGCCGTAGTAATAAGACATTAATATTGCATAATTATTGCAGTCCACAATAATAAGTATCTTGTACATCAGGCAATTGTCTGCAAAGGCTGGTTGGAAGAGTTTGGTCTTCAGTATCTTCTGAAACCCTCAGCAAGAGGACAGCCTGAGTTCCAAAAAGAGGCTGATCCAGAATATAAAGCCATGACAGGAAAAGAATGTTTTCTAGCTTCTGCTGCCATCACCTCATGAATTTAGGGTATTGTCTCACCAAAACAGAGGAGGATCTCTGGTCAGAGGAGGTAGTCCTTGAGAGATGGATAGTTGATTTCCCAGTTGGTATCTTCAGAACACAACTGAAGACACAAACTGCCTTTAAATTTCCTTGTTATTTAATCCGCTCTTCTGTTTGGCAGAGAAGATGATTTTGGGCATGTTATATTTATTCTTTTTAACCACGGTCAGTTTTATTATGATTGTTTTACTCATCTCTCCATTCCCACTCCCCTTATAAGCTACTCTGACCTCCTCTGGCAGATAAAACCTGATAATTCAGAGCTACATGCTTTCTCAAAAGCTTTGGGTGAGGTTATTTGAAGGTTGTCAACTCTGAAGTTGGCCTGACTGAGGCCATCTTTGAGGCTTCGGTGTTGCCACAACGGAGATTAGAGTTAGGGAGGGGAAATTAGAGACAGCTGGGGGTTTGCAGCCAAAACAAAATACTTTCCCCTGGGAACCAAGGACATTCCAACAGGTGGCTGAAGAGAGGAGGAGGAGGAGTGATGTTGCAAGCAACTGGACAGCACCCTGATTGGAGCATGTTTGTTTGGGAAAAGGGGAAAACTTTTACTTTTAATTAGGTGAAAACTGCAGGAACCTTTAGAGTCAGTTTTCACCAGCCTGTGCCAATGTGATATATCCAATAAAACTGTTCTTTGAAGAATCTACCTGCCTCGGAGTTCTGATTGTTATGAGTGTATTACTTGGAACCCTGACATTGGCATCAATATGCAACTGCTTGGGTTTTGAATCAATCCAATAAATCCTCCCTTTATTTCTGTGATTAAAGACTGGATCAGAAGTGATCCCTGATGGGAGCAAGATGGTCACCTGTGCAAGTTCTGCCCCTTTTGTATTATCACACAAGCACTGCAACATTTGGTCCACCATCTTGCCAATTTTAAGACACACCCAGACATTGGATGCCTGGCCTGGAAGACACTAGAAACATAGCCAAAATATCTTTTGTTAGGAACACCTCTTGGCCTCACAACTGAGGAATTCTGTTTTGCCAGAGATCTATACAGGCACTCCATGACTTACAGCAGTTCATTTAGTGACTGTTCCAAGTTATAGTGGCAATTTAAAAAGTGGCTTATGGCCATTTTTCACCCTTACGACTGTTGTAGCATTCCCATGGTCCCGTGATCAAAATTCAGATGTTCAGCAACTGATTCATATTTATGATGTCTACAGTGTTCCAGGATTATGTGATCCTCATGCAGTCTTCTCACAAGCAGTCAATGGGGACACCAGATTGGCTTAACCATCATGTTACTAACTTAACAACTGCAGTGAGTCACTTAACAACTGTGGCAAGAAAGTTCGAAAAATGGGGCAAAACTCACTTAACATAGTGACATAAATTTGTGGCTCAATTGTGGTCATGTGCCTGAACACATGCTGATCTGATATTCCCCCCCCCCAACTTTAAAATACTATATGCTTTCTTAACTTTAATTTGGATTCTATATTTTATGCTATGTTTGTTTGGAATGCTAGATGTTAGCAGCGGTTTGATAAATTGGAATATTATATTATACTACATTATGTATCTATTTTTGTAAACAACGTTGTGAGTTTAGAAAGGCTTAGAAAGAAATACAGAAAGAAAAAACAAATGAATATGGGAAAGAAAACACAACCGGCTATTTTTGTTGCCACGGGAAACATGAAAATAAATCTTTGCTGCAGTTAAATGTACTTCTATATTTACGTAGGTTTTTATAAAAAGGTTTGTATGTTCACTTAGTAATAGAATTTTTGATGTTTAGTATTGCAAGAAGACTCTATTGCAAAAAGGCAGAGGAGGAAAGTCTGTTTATTATGTCCGAGTAGAAAAATGGGGGAAGGAAAAAAAAAATTCTAAGTGCCAAAGAGGAAAATCTCTATCCATCAGGCCTAATTCAATTTGAATAGAAACTTTCTTCAAACACACTTGTGTTCTGATTGAACTTGCTGCGTTTAAATCACTATTTTTTGTTTGATTTTTTAAAAAACATACATCTTTGGGTTAGTGTTGACTCCAAGCGACTGCCTAGGCAAAGTCCCTGCGTGTTTTTGGGGCAAAATTTCAGAAGTGGTTTGCTATTGTTTCCTTCCTAAGGTTGAGAGAGAGTGACTGGCCCAAGGTCACCCAGCTGGTTTTGTGCCTAAGGTGAGACCAGACCTCACAATCTCCTGGTTACTACCTGGTGCCTTAACCAATTGTATCAACCTGTCTCTACTGAAGTCACTGCTGCCTTTGAAAATGGAGCTCATCCAAGACACATCAGGATTGTTTTCATTGGCGCTACTAAAGAATTTGGGATTGTTGTCATTTTAGTACATTTCTCCTCTTTGTATTATATCCCATTCTGTCCATCTCCGTTGTACAGCACCTTTCTCAGATCAGATGTATAAGGATTGTGACTCCCAGAATACGGGAATGGTAGTTCCAATACATCTGGAAACATGCCAGATTGGAGAAGAAAAATCCAGTATGTCTGAAAAGAGTAGATAATATAAATCATCTGTAATGAGAAAGATAGCTGTCCTGACTTGCTGACTTGTTAAATCTATTTCACTGCTGAGTGTCCCCTGCCAACTTGGAGGGCATTCTTAGTGAAATACACTCCACATGCTGGCTCAGCAGATTGCGCGCATCATTCCAGCAGTTATGTTTGGCCTGGCTTTTATTTTGCTCCTGTTTGAGAAGATTATGCATTTCATAGGACTATAGAGCTGCAAGGGATCTCAGGGGTTATCTAGACCCGTCCTTTGTTCAATGCAGGATTTGCTAAAGCAAACTGGATTATCTAGCCTGGTGGGAAGACCCTCAAAAGGAACCTACCATATAATGAAGAAATCTGTTCCATTGATGGACAGCTGTTAACTAAGAAATTTGTCCTAATATCTAAACTGAATTTACTTCCCCATAATTTCAACCTGGTGTTCTTGCCTCCTCTTCAGGAGTCCATCTCTCAAATGCACATCATTTGGCAAACATTTTGATATATGAAGACTGACATCTCCCCTCAGTTTTATTTTCTGCAAGCTAAATTAACTGTTCCTCATAGGACTTGGTTTCCAGTCCTCTCACCATTTCAGTAAATTGAGAAGGGGGTTGGACTAAAAGACCTCCAAGATCCCTTCCAGCCCTAAGATCCTGAGACTGACAAAACATAGTCAAGACCATACAAATTCAACAATTTCCTTCCCATGTTCTGAGCAGAAGACCCCTTGCCAACTCGCATTCTCTGCACAAGTTGTTGCTCCAGTTGCTACTCAATTTCTTTTTTTGTGTTAAAAAAAAGTGTTTCAGTACTTTTACTGAAATTAGAATCATAGACCTGTGTTTTGATTAAAACACAGCTATTGCATTGAGATGTAGGCCTCTTGTCTATTCACTAGACTAAGGGTTCACTGTGAATTTGCCTTCTAGCAAAATGTTTGGGATACCTCCATTCTCCCCATTCTGTTTTACTCTTTGACGGACAGGTAACTGGCTGAGTGAAGGAGGCAGCATCACATGTAGGATTTCTGAATGAGTATGAAAAAGCTAATTGGTTAAGATTCTCCTTCCCACAAGGAAACCTCTATGACCTTTTTCACCAACATTCTTAATTGGGTCATGGGGTTAATATACTGTAAATTCATACCCTGTTACCTGGCCAACCAGCCTAGTCAGGTAGCCCTGGTGGGTTTCCTTTTAATTTGAAACGTATCTGGGTTGCAAAAATCCCCATGGTTGCATTAAAGAGCCCTGGATTACCTTGCAGTCAAGGAAATGCACCCAGTTAGCCAGCTGAGGGCTATCCAAACAGCTGGATAGAGAGTTAATTGATTCCTCTGCTAGCCATGACAGATGAAATCCTACACCCGCTCTTCGCATTCTGTCTCTTGGCTGTTTGATTTTCACATTGTGGTTGAAAGAGAGAGAAATGGATGTAGGTAATAAACACCTTCCCATTTCTGTCTGTTCTGTGCTGGTCCTAATTGTGCCACTAGCTTTCTTTCCTTTTTTCCTCTGTCCCATTGAAATGTCAAGAAGTAGAAAGAGAAGAACCAGTATAGCAATAGCAATAGCACTTAGACTTATACACCGCTTCACAGTGCTTTACGGCCTTCTCTAAGTGGCTTACAGAATCAGCATATTGCCTCCAACAATCTGGGTCCTCATTTTACCCACCTCCGAAGGATGGAAGACTGAGTCAACCTTGAGCCGGTCAGGATCAAACCGCCAAACTTCTAGCAGGTGGCAGTCAGTAGAATTAGCCTGCAGGAATGCATTCTAACCATTGTGCCACCACCACTCATAACTATACTAGCTGTTAGAAAGAATAGGAAAAACTGATGGCTCTATTCCCAATCAGGTGCTGCAAGCCATGGATTTGAGCTAAGCAGGTTAAGGAGGGAGTGTCGACTATCCATATTGGGCAAATTTTGAAGATGGCCCCTTCAGAGTTATGCCTTGGCTTGGGAAATTTACTAGTACATGCATTTAAAAGCCTCACACATCACTGCAAATTTTCCTTGTGCTTTCAGAATTGAATGCCTAAAGAAGGTTCCTGGCACATTGTCCATTGTAGTTTCCAAATACAACTTTGGAAGTGGCTTAGGATTTGGAGAAGGAAAAATGATTACAAAGTTTAGCCTAAAGATCAGAATTGTGTAAGTTGTCACACTTTCCCAGACAGAATTTATGCATAACTTGGGTAAGGGGAGGGGTCTTTCTGGAATCACAGCTCTTGTTGGAAGTGCAAGGGTCAACCATACCTAGGAGGGCTTTTGCCTAAATCTACTGCATGCCAATCGTACTGCTTCGTGGACTCTGCTCCCAGTCTTTAACCATCTCTTGTCTGGATTATTGTACTGTATCCTACATGGGTTTGCCTTTGAAGACCACTTCAAGCCACACATGGTCCAGAATGTGAACAGTTATGGGGGTGCACCTCAGTGTGCCCATGGAACAAGATAATATATATAAGTATAAGCATGAATTGAACACATAAAATGAATACAATTAAAGGGAACATTAGGGCAGGGATGGTAGGGCTCTTCACGCCCCTTACAGACCTCTTAGGAATGGGGTGAGGTCGACAGTAGACAATCTAAGGTTAAAATTTTGGGGGGTCAGGTAGTGCATTCCAGGCATTGACCACTTTGTGGCTGAAGTCATACTTTCTGCAATTGAGTTTGGAGTGGTTCACTTTAAGTTTGTATCTATTGTGTGCTTGTTTATTGTTGTGGCTGAAGCTGAAGTAGTCATTGACAGGTAGGACATTGTGGCAGATAATTTTATAAGCTATTATATCTTCTTGTCCTGTAAAATCAAGTAGGGTGGGCATGCTCTTGAGCTCACCAATTAAACCGTGCCATGTGGAAGGATCCCTCCTCTGTCCTGATTTCTGGAACATGACCCTCCTGGCATTTCATGTTGTGACTCGTCCTCCCTCCTCTCCTCAGCCGGGCCCCTCCCATCTCCAACCGGGCCTTTTATCAGACTCCGAGTCTGATAATGAAGATGAACGGCCTGTCATGCCCCCAGCCCCTGGCCCTGGCCCCATGCCCAGAGAGGTTTCCAGGAGTGAAAGGAGTAGCCCAAGAAACCTCACTCATACAGCGTGTGTTCCTTTGGCTCAGCCTTCAGAGCAGGAAGCTAGCCAGGTGCTGGAATTACTCGGGCCTACTCCCTCTGACCCCTCCCTTTCCCAGACGCTGACAGCAGATCCAGCTGAAGACAATTCAACTGGGAGGACCCTGGGAAGGGTGGGGCAGGCCTGGATAAATGCTGAGTCATGGAGCCACACCCCACAGCCTATATAAAGGACCTGCTGTTGGCATTCCAACCTTGAGTCAGGCAAAGTCTTATCTAGTTTGCTGATACCGGACCCTATCGCTGAAGTCACAATTTGGACTCCTGCCTGCCCTGATAAACCTCGAAGGAACTTGGCAAGCTGCAGAGGCTTCGTTGCCAAGTTTGTTACGGACTTCCTTGATTCATTCGTCGGAGTGGGGGTGGGACACGACAATTCCTGGGACCCTGACATCTTTCACAGAAGCTCTAAACATCTGCCTTTTTGAACAGGCCAGAATGATCTATGGTTCCAATGCATGGCTGATACTATATTTTAATCCCAATTTTTTCTATACAGAACAGGGGAGTCCAACCTTGGTCCCTTTAAGACTTGTGGACTTCAACTCCCAGAGTCCCTCAGCCAGCAAAGCTGGCTGAGGAACTCTGGGAGTTGAAGTCCACAAGTCTTAAAGGGACCAAGGTTGGACACCCCTGATATAGAATGATGGATTTTCATAGAATTTTTAATGGTGGTTTGATTTTGTTTGCTGTTTAGAATCATTGGATTTGGCATCCTACAAATCCAAATAAATAAATACAGAAGTACACCACTCTTCTTACAGGCACATTCTTTCCTGCAGGAAACATCAGCAGTCAACCCAGCACTCTTTTATCTCACTAACAGCCAATTTATGAGGTGCCTTTTGCCATTTAATTCCCCCACATTTTTGTCTTTATTTTAGTTCTGAATCTTATTTTAGATCTTCAGTATTTCGTGTCCATTTCTTTATTTATTAATGGGAGGATTTTTTTTTTTTTTTGCACAGATACTGATCTGGGAAACATCTAGTTGCAGATGCAACAGCAGAGAGTCATGACTAATTTACACATGAAAATTTGCACGGCATGCACAATATTCTTCTTCTTACTAGCAAAAAGCCCATTGAGAGAACTTGGAAGTGTGTAAAGAGCTTGCATACTGCAAGAGACCTGAAAGTTTAGAACAGATTACGGTATATCCCACCCCAGTGACAGTTTTGGTGAGAGCAATCTGGCCACCATATGGACAGATAATAAAAGATGGGTCTCTTTCAGACTACATTATTCCTGAACAGTACAAGTTTATTTTACTCGGAAAATGTGAAAGGCCACAACATATGGAAATTAAGAACACTGCTGTGGGGTACACTTAGGGTGTGGTATTACTAATGGCTGTGGAGAAGTATGGATCTTACCATCTGCACAATTTCCTCTTTAGATCATTATCTCTCATCCAATAACCCACAGGCAGCTGCCAAGCATCCAGTCTTTCTCTCTTAATCCTCCACCAAACTGATGTTTTAACTGTACCCACAGATTTTATTTATATATTCATTTGCTGCAATTATGCAGCCGCCCATTTCATGTATGTGACATGGGCAGCTGCATGACTGAAATTATAACCAAGCCATTAACCAGGCGTCTGGTGGCTCAGCAGACTAAGTCTGTCTGTTATTAACACAGCTGCTTGCAATTATTGCAAGTTCAAGTCCCACCAGGCCCAAGGTTGACTCAGCCTTCCATCCTTTATAAGGTAGGTAAAATGAGGACCCAGATTGTTGGGGGCAATAAAAGTTGACTTTGTATATAATATACAAATGGATGAAGACTATTGCTTGACACAGTGTAAGCCGCCCTAAGTCTTCGGAGAAGGGCGGGATATAAATTAAAAACAACAACAACAATTAAAAACCTATAAATATAAACAAAACCACAAGCGACTGTTATTAAAAACCTTACAAATCAGCTCAACCATTTTGTGGGACCCTATTTTGTGGTCCCCTAACTTGTTGATAAAACTAAGTTTTAAGGTCTTTCTGGAAGGTTGATAGGGTGAGAGGGGTGTCAATCTATTGACATGGGGAAATAATATTCCAAAGGGTGGAGTGCTGAAGCAAATGTTTCCATTCTCCTGACCTAATGGTTGGAAATAGCAATAGCACTTAGAGTTATATACTGCTTTATAGTGCTTTACAGCCCTCTCTAAGTGGTTTACAGAGTCAGCATATTGCTCCCAACAATCAGGGCCCTCATTTTACTGACCTTGGAAGGATGGAAGGCTGAGTCAACCTGGAGCCAGTCAGAATCGAACTCCTTTGAGTGAGCAGTGAGCTAGCCTGCAGTACTGCATTCTAACCACTGCGCCACCATGCAGTTGTTTTAAAGCATGCACAATATAATTGTTCTGGTTGGTAGTCATTAAGCAATTATTGGAGAATTGACCCATCATCAGAACATGATGTAGCTGCCCGTTATTAAGAAGCTCCTTGAGGCCTGGGCAGTAGTGATTTTGTGGATAAGGTGATATTTCAGAGAGGGTAGGTTTCACACCTGGAGAAAATAGTGTTTTCAGTTTTTTCATCAGTGAATTATGTCTACTTGGGAATCATATTTGTGAACATTATATATACATAAAAATACTAAGAATGTTCAAATCATCAAATTTGGAGTTGGGGGAACAATTTACATATTGAACCTAATCTCCTGCTCTATGCAAATTAAAGTATTCACAAAAGTTAGTTCCTAGACTCAGTCTGTGGTGAAGGAGAACCCATCACCTTCCTTCTTAATTATTTTCCGAGTTAGGAATCTTTTCTTGGTACTGAACTGGAATCTCCTTTATTCTACATCCTGTCTTCTGGAATAATTGGCCTTTTTTCTGTATGACATCCTTTCAGATACTTGAAGAAAGCAATCATATCTCCTGTCAATCATTTCTCAAGGCTAATCATTTTCTGGTCCATCAATCCCTCTTTCAAAGGACTTAAAGTTTCTAGTCTCCGGCTCATCCTTTTTGCCCTTCTCTCCCTGTTTTATGTTAAATATCCTTGCTTCCAAGAGCTATAAATGGATAAATGAGAAGAACAAAGGTGAAGGAAGCCTAAGAAGGGACAAATTAAGCCAATTACGTTATTATTACAGCATTAGTTTTGACTGCAGGAGTCCCGCCTAGCCCTTCTTCCTTGTTCTTTTTTCAACATTTCCTATGTAGATTGCTTCCACTGTCTATTTGTATTCTAATTGCAGCTCATCCAAGCACATCTGCGAAAAGCTAAAGCTGAATCATAATTTGTGTTCATGCACTTGTCAGGAGAGTGAGCCTTTTTTTTGGGGAGGGCGGGGGCACGGCATGCTCCTGCTTCAGACAGATTTGACACACGAGACAAATGAAACAAACTTCTGGAAAGCACGGCCTGCAGGCTTGTTTGTCTCACAAATCTTATTTGAAATGGAAAGGTTCTAAGCTGGTAAAGACACCATCAAGCCAGCACGGGATATTTCACAGGTGGGCAACAAGGGGAGGAAACCTGCAGGAGTGAGGTTGGCCAGGGTTGGGCTGTTGTGGGGGTTCGCAGGGGTTCGGAAGAACCTCTAGCTAAGATTCTGTGCAGTTTGGAGAACCCCCAAATCCCACTTCTGGCTGGCCCCACCCTTCCCACCCCGCCCCACCCACCCCCTCCCAGGAGTCCCCACACAACCTGTTTTGGATGCAGGTAAGTGGGGGGCATGCACGGAGGCTCTGGGAGGGCAAAAAACAGGCCTACCTGGACCCATTTCCAGCCTCCAGAGGGGCTCCAGAGCTTGGGGAGGCTGTTTTCACCCTCCCAAAGGCTTCAGGAAAGCCTCCGGAGCCCGGGAAGGGCAAAAGTGCCCCCCTGCTGTGGTGCAGGAGACTGACGAGGCCAAGCCCACTATGGCCATGCCCACCCAGCAACCAGGCAAAGAACCTCTTGCTAAAATTTTTGAAGCTCACCACTGAGGTTGGCCATTGCATCAACAGTATGCAGGATAGCATCTGCTACTAACCCAGAGGCCAGGAAGCTAGCATTACAACTGCAAGGCAAGCTATCTTTAGGATGTACCTGACATTCCCATTCTCTCTCTTTCCTGTACACGGTGATATATTGGTTTTTATCTCCTTTTCCTCCCCTTCCTTCCCAGCTGTGAATGAAGGTGTAGCAATCTATTGTATTGCTTACACAAGGCTTTTAAAAGTGCTTGCTCTGTAAACATCCTCTGTTGACTCGCTATCTGCTCTTGTATACTATAGTAAGTTGAAATAAAGATGTATATGTTTAAGCTAAATAAACTGTTGGGAGCCTCTAACGCCAAAGAATAAAACTTGTGTTGTGATATTATGGCTCATGTGGGTGTTACTGTGGTTAGGAATAGCTACCTTTGATTTCCAAGAAAATGGGATTTGACTGTCATCAGAACAACAAAACATATTCCCACCCATTTTTGGCGGCAGCAAAATGCCTTGGACCAGGAAGTAGCTATTTGAAAATACATAGGCAGAGATCTCTCTCTCTCTCTCCCCCCACCTCTCATCTCTCTCTCTCTCTCTCTCTGTGCATTTGTATAAGAAACATTTTCCCCAAAATATTGGCAGATTGGCAGTGGCCGTTTGCTTCCCTTAAACGGTTACAAGATTGCATGACAGTAACTTTGATGTGAAATACACACGCGGATGCGGATATTTTTAACCTACCAAATAGATGGATCTGTAAATACATTAAAGAGACGCTGTTACAGGATTTCAGATAAAAACTCAGTCTTAGAAATTCTTTTTTCATCCCTATTTATAAATAAAGAAAACAATTAGATGAAAAAGATTAGAATCTGGGTTTGGAAATCAATACCATTAAAGTCTAGTCAGTTCAATAAGGACCCTAAAAGGATGTTTCAGGTGACTGATGCATGCAGCCATATGTTAAATTGTTATACCCATCTACAACCAATACTTTTATGCCTCAAATAACTTGTAGAGCCCTATTTTTTTTTACTTTATTCTTTGTGTTTAGAAGATTATGAAATATAAGCAGAATACTAAAGTATACAATTATTATTTGCTTACAAAATTAATAAAACTAAAACAAGAAGATCCCCCAAATTCTAAAAATGCAACAAACTGCAATACTAAAGGAATTGGGATGTTGTATATACAGTATATTATGCCTCTAAAGGTAAAGGTTCCCCTTGCACATATGTGCTAGTCGTTCCCGACTCTAGGGGGCGGTGCTCATCTCTGTTTCAAAGCCGAAGACCCAGCGCTGTCCAAAGACATCTCCAGGGTCATGTGACCGGCATGACTAAATGCCAAAGGCGCACGGAATGGTGTTACCTTCCTACCAAAGATGGTCCCTATTTTTCTACTTGCATTTTTTACATGCTTTCGAACTGCTAGGTTGGCAGACGCTGGGACAAGTAATGGGAGTTCACCCCGTTACGCGGCACTAGGGAGTCGAACCGCTAAACTGCCGACCTTTCGATCGACAAGTTCAGCATCTTAGCCACTGAGCCACCTCTAGATAGATACTAATTTACAAAAAATACTGTACAGTAATAGGGTATATTGCAAGCAGTTACAAAAGATAAAAAAGACAAATTTCCCTAATATTATCACTATGTTGTTATAAAATACCAAAATATCTATGCCAAAGAAAAATAATACATCATTTCTGATTAGCTGGAAATATTGCTTTTCCCTCCCAAAATGGATAATTTGTATAATGGATAATTACTAAGATGGATAATTACTAAAATATTACTAAGTGGATAATTGCTAATAGCCAATCCTTAATATTTCAAAATTATTTCTTTAGCTATAGCCCAGTACAACTATCTTTTCTTAGTCAAAGTGGGAGGGGGGGGAGGGGGATTCAAAGCATTATGCATTGTTAATTCGTATCTTTTTCTCCCCAAATGGCAGAAACACGGTCTGGCTAGCAAAAGATTACACCCAATGTAAGCTGTATAGGATATTACAAAAGAGATCCTATCATGTCAGAATTTGTTATTAAGGTCTTTCACTGCTCTGGGCATACGAATGAGCAGAAAGCTGACATCGGAAGCAAAGTCTTTGTTTGCATCCTGGAACTTCTTATGATGCTGTTTAGACATTGAAAAGAAAATCTATTCCATCAGCAAGATCTTTGTTTTATTATCCGATCTTGGGGCATGCATTATTAATTGCCACGAAGTAAAAAAAAAAACCACCACCCCATATTCAAAGAATTAGATCAAAATGCATAAGGTTCGCAAAATACTTAAACTGGTTTGGGAAGTTGAAATAAAAGTAGGATTTTTTGAGTGGTGGGTGGCATATTAAAATGGTTTTATATTCTAAGGTATCTATAGGAAAAAGAAAAGAAAAGTCTAGAGCAGAGCTAGGAAATTTAGCTCTAATTACTGCATTCTCTCCTCTAGGAATAATACCCGAAAACATCTTAGTGTAACCTTGCTGTACCACTGGTTTAACATTGTGTAACATATGTTCCTCTTTTTATGGGTCATCCTCCACTTAACAATGTGTTCTGGATTAGATGGTTTTGCCATAGTTAAGAATGAAGGCCTTCACATACAGTTTGAACGATCAGCATTGCCTCAAGGGAGGCAGAACAGCTAGGCAGCTCAGGAGGGATATTCCAGATACTTTGCTAAACATTCAGCTTTCATCGAAAAGCAAATGAAGCACAAACATAAGGAAGGGGACAATGTATTCAAAGATTTCCCACCAAATGTCTTCCATATAGCTTTGACTCGGTTCCTACAATCCTCAGTCAGCATCAGTGGTGCTATTCAGCTGGTTCTATGCAGTTCGGTAGCGGCGGCTGCAGAAGGGGAGAAACAGGCTCAAGCTTAATCCCTCCAAGACGGAGTGGCTGTGGATGCCGGCATCCCGATTCAGTCAGCTGCAGCCGCAGCTGGCTGTCGGAGGCGAGTTATTGGCCCCAAAGGACAGGGTGCGCAACTTAGGCGTCCTCCTGGATGATCGGCTGTCGTTTGAAGATCATTTGACGGCCGTCTCCAGGAGGGCCTTCCACCAGGTTCGCCTGGTTCGCAGTTGCGCCTTCCTTGATCGGGATGCCTTATGCACAGTCACTCATGCGCCTGCTACCTCTCGCTTGGATTACTGTAATGCTCTCTACATGGGGCTCCCTTGAGGTGCACTCGAGGCTTCAGTTAGTCCAGAATGCAGCTGCGCTGGTGATAGAGGGAGCTACGCGTAGCTCCCATGTAACACCGCTCCTGCGCAGACTGCACTGGCTGCCTGTGGCCTTTCGAGTGCACTTTAAGGTATTGGTTACGACCTTTAAAGCACTCCATGGCTTAGGACCTGGGTACTTACGGGACCGCCTGCTGTTACCACATGCCTCCCACCGACCCGTACGCTCCCATAGAGAGGGACTTCTCAGGGTGCCGTCCGCCAAACAATGTCGGCTGGCGGCCCCAGGAAGGGCCTTCTGTGGGGCTCCTACACTCTGGAACGAGCTTCCCCCGGGTTTACGTCAAATACCTGACCTTCGGACATTCCGTCGCGAACTGAAGACACATCTTTTTATTCGCGCGGGGCTGGCTTAAATTGGTTTTTTAAAAGTGAATTTTAGCAATTTTAAATGGGGTTTTAATTGACGGTAATTTTTAACTTCAGGCTAATTTTAAATAAGTTTTTTAAAGGTATTTTAACGTGTATATTTGTATTGTTGGTTTTATCTTGCCTGTACACCGCCCTGAGTCCTTCGGGAGAAGGGCGGTATAAAAATCAAATCAAATAAATAAATAAATAAAATAAGGCTCTGCCCACCCACCCAGACGTCATCACATCCCGTTTTGGACGCTCTGTGCATGCGCAGAAGGTCCTGCGCATGTGCGGAGGTGGTGCGTGCGCTCCCATTTGTGAACCGGTAGCAAAGGTAAGTCAATACCACCCCTGGTCAGCATGCCCCAACATACATTACAATCAAATAGCATTCTGCTGTATTGTATCTAAATTTGAGATGGAAATCAGATTAGATTAGAATTCTTTATTGGCCTAGTGTGATTGGACACACAAGGAATTTGTCTTTGGTGCATATGCTCTCAGTGTACATAAAAAGACAAGATATATTCATCAAGAATCATAAAGTACAACACTTAATGATAGTCATAGGGTACAAATAAGCAATCAAATCAAACTAGAAAACAATAAATATCAATATAAATCGTAAGGATACAAGCAACAAAGTTACAGTCATGCAGTTGTTAAGTGGGAGCAGATGGGTGATAGGAAGATAGTAAATAAGTTGCACAGGCTTCATATTCTTTAGATGGGAACTTTTCCAAAATGGGAAAAATTATGGTTAGATGATGAAATACTTGTAGGATTACTTTCTCCAATTACAATTGACATACCCAACCTGTATCAACACATGCAGTATGTACCACTTGGGGAAAAAATGCCGGGGGTTCCTCACTTCTGCTAAGTTAGAAGGTGGCCAAAAGACCATGTTTCTCTGTTATATTCCTGTATTATGGAACAGGTTTCCCTTAGAGGAAAGAATTTCCTTGATGGTTTGGGAAATTGGCCAAGACAGAATTCTTCTAGACCTTTTAGGTTTAGCTGATGCTGTTGGTTGACTGAATCTGTACAATACACTGCAGTGGTTATTTTAATAGACGTTGCTGTTAATGGATGTTATTATGAAAATCCATACGTCTATATTCTATACGCGTGGTGGCGAATCTATGGCACGCGTGCCAGAGGTGGCACGCAGAGCCCTCTCTGTGGGCATGTGCGCCGTCTCCAGCTGCTCTTTTGGTTTGGACTTCGTGCGCACCAGAGCGCCAGAAACCTGAAGACCAGCTGGCTGGTGCGCATGCGCTTATGCAGGCCTAGACTATTTGCACGCGCACCGGCCAGCTATTTTTGGGTTTCCAGCACTCATGCACATGCGTGCACATTCTGGTTTGGGAGCTTGGTGCCAAGAAGGTTTGCCATCACTGTTCTATACTGTGGATGTTTTATTGTTTACTTTCAAGTTCTAAATGATATTGAGTTTCACTGAATGTCTTTTGATTGAATAATAATAATAATAATAATAATAATAATAATAATAATAATAATAATAATAATAATAATAATAATAATAATAATAATAATTTAATTTGTATACCGCCCTTCTCCCAAAGGACTCAGGGCGGTTTACAGCCAGGTAAAAACAACAATCAATAACACAATACAAATAAAACAATAATTAAAAAACTTATTCAAATTTGGCTGGGATTTAAAATACATTTAAACCATAAAACCCAATTAAAAATTAAAAACCCAATAATAAAACCTAAAAATTCTATGCCAGTCCTGCACGGAAAAATAGGTACGTCTTCAGCTTGCGGCGGAAAGTCCAAAGGTCAGGAAGTTGTTGGAGTCCAGCGGGAAGTTCATTCCGTAGGGTAGGAGCCCCCACAGAGAAGGCCCTTCCCCTGGGGGTCGCCAACCAACATTGCTTGGCTGACGGCACCCTAAGGAGTCCCTCTCTGTGAGAGCGCACAGGTCGTTGGGAGGCAAACGGTGGCAGTAGGCGGTCCCGTAGGCATCAGTAAGTACATCTAATAGATACATAAAGAATATTATGTATCTTTTCTTTTATGTACACTGAGAGCATATGCACCAAGACAAATTCCTTGTGTGTCCAATCACACTTGGCCAATAAAATTCTATTCTATTCTATTCTATTCTATTCTATTCTATTCTATTCTATTCTATTCTATTCTATTCTATTCTATTCTATTCTATTCTAAGAAATTACTCTATGCTCCATGGTATATATGTCGCAGAAGGACAATAACATTTCCATAAAATTCCTCTTCATTCTTTCCCCTACTGTCTTTCTAATAGAAAGGAAGGGAAAGAAACAAGCTACTGTGAGTGTCCTGCAATATTTAGGTACTGAGTAACCATTTGGTGGAAAGGGCATTTTGTACCACAAAGTTCCAGTATGGTGTTGGGCCAATCTCACCTTTTACTATCATGCCTTATCAAATATATGATTATTGATTGTTTTGACCCATTGGCCAAAGTAATTTAGAGGATAAACCATGATCAGCCAGTTTACTTTTAAAATTGTTTTTCTATTGAGTTGATATTTATGAGAGTGCCATAGTTTAGTTTTTCCTTTTGAAACTCAACCCTCCAATCTTAAGGTTGCATTGGAAATATATATGAGAATTTGAGAAAGGTAGTTATAAGCCCTGCTGTGCAGGCATGTAAGCTTTGCCAATGCATCTGGCTGCTCACTGCGTGGCATGCAAAGCTTATAGAGACAGTACAATCATGCAATCCTTTAGATATGATCTCCAAAAATGTTTGGAATGCATGAGCGATCAGGAGCAGCTATCCACAGCACCCTTTTAGTAGCTGGTCCTGCAAGCTCAAATGTACCTTTTGGAAATCACAGTTTAAGTGCTGTACAACTCTGGCAGAAAGATGATAGTTCTCTCTCTCTCTCTTCATCTCTGTCTCTGTCTCTTTCTCTCTGTCTCTCTCTTTCTCTGTCTCTCTCTCTCTGTCTGTCTGTCTCTTTCTCTCTGTCTCTCTCTGTCTCTTTCTCTCTCTCTCTCTCTCTCTCTCTCTGTCTGTCTCCCTCTGTCTCTGTCTCTGTCTCTCTCTCTGTCTCTCTCTGTCTCTCTTTATCTCTCGCCTTTCTCTGTCTCTCTCTGTCTCTGTCTCTGTCTCTGTCTCGTCTCTCTCTCTCTGTCTCAATGTCTCTCTCTCCCTCTCCCTCCCTCCCACCCTCCCTCCCCGTGTGTGTGTGTGTGTGTGTGTGTGTGTGTGTGTGTATGTTTATATGTGTATGCATGCTTGCTCAGATGGTCAAATAGCAGCTCAATTTTGCAGTCTCAGCTTGTTTTATGTCTTATCCACTGATACCGTGAGGATGTCTCCAACACTGCCAATACTAGAATACTGTATGTGGAACTGTGTAGTCCATCTTTTGATAATACCTTATCCAAATGTCTATGGAGATTCTCAGTCATCCAGGTCATGGCTGTCCCAAGTTGCTTTTTCAAGAGGCAACTGGACTTTCTGGGGGTTTTTTGGAAGAAACTTCTTCAGCTTTCTTGGATGGGAAGCAAAACGTCTTCAAGGAAAAATCAGAAAGCCCAGTTGCTTCTTGAAAAAGCACCTTTGGAATCTTCTCCAAATCAACAGGTAAGTTTTCCCAACATCAATGGTATTAAATGCTGCTAGGAGGTCTAATGGGATCAGGAGTGCTGCACTTCCCTATTCAGATCCTGGTGAAGGGCATCCAACCAGTGCTATTCCTGCCCTGCATCCCAAAGCCTCTCGTTCAATTGCAATGGAAAGAATTGCAAAGCCCCTGGTTATGTGGTGCTTCGAATGTTGATTGCAACACAGAGAAGCACTGAACAGCAGTTAATCTTCAATTATAGCTAATCTTATGTTATTCTATTCACTTAGCAATGCCTTAACCATGGAGCCCTATTTTTATACTCTTCATTAAAAAAAAAAGCTTGCCTGTTTTGAAAAGGCTGTAACAGCTTGCACAGATACTGTGGTGTTTGGGGGATTGTCTTCTTTAAGAAAGATGTAATTCAGCCTGAAAAACTCAGTTTCCCTGGTTCTATTATGCAACAGAAGATCCTGCACTGATTAGCATAATAGAGAGTACAATAGCTTTTTAACAGCTCACTTAAAAGTGCTTTGATTTTTTTTCCCCGTAACAGCTATTAATGATACAAAATATGTGTAAGAACTCAGAAATCAGGCTTGAAAAATGATATGTCTTTGTGGGAAGAGTACATCTTGATACTTATTATTGTAGTTTCCCCTTCCTCCATCCTCCATCTTTCCTTTGCTCTTGAACATTCTGTGTAATATAGAAACGTTGAATTAATACCTCCTAGGCATCATGCTCCATTCTTCAGGAAACCTCTCATTTGCTTATATCTATTATTCCAGTAGTTCACAATTTAGGTGTGCGAGCTAGAACGTAAGTGCAGAAAAGCTCGAGCCAAGTTAGCTCAGTCTACATACAGATTTGAGATTTTTTTTTTTAGTGCAGATTCTATGGTTATGATGATAGCAAAGGGGGAAAAAAGCCTTTCCTACAGAGTTCTATGCAACCAGGAAGCCTCTTCATGCATTCAGCTGGAGCTCCTGTTTGCTATGCATTTAGGAATTACGGGGTTTGAAGGGTGGGTAGATGGAGAGAGAGAGAGAGAAAGAGAGAGAGAGAGAGATACACGGGTGAAATCCAGCAGGTTCTGACAAGTTCTGGAGAACCGGTAGCAGAAATTTTGAGTTGTTCGGAGAACCGGCAAATACCACCTCTGGTTGGCCCCAGAATGGAGAGAGGGAACGGAGATTTTGAAATATCCTCCCCCCTGGAGTGGGGTGGGAATGGAGATTTTGCAGTATCCTTCCCCTGCTATGCCCACCAAGCCACACCCACCAAGCCACACCATATCTACCAAGCCACGCCCACAGAACCAGTAGTAAAAAAATTGGATTCACCACTGGATAGACTGGCTGTGGTGGCTCAGGCTGTAAGATAGCCTGTTATTAAAACACAGCAGCCTGCAATTACTGCAGGCTCGAATCCCACCAGGCCCAAGGTTGACTCAGCCTTCCATCCTTTATAAGGTAGGTAAAATGAGGACCCAGATTGTTGGGGGGGCAATAAGTTGACTTTGTAAATATACAAATAGAATGAGACTATTGCCTTACACACTGTAAGCCGCCCTGAGTCTTCGGAGAAGGGCGGGATATAAATGTAAATAAATAAAAAAAAAGATAGATGACATCTGTCATCACCTCTCATTACAAAAAGCACAGAAAAGGAATAAGAAATGGTGAACAAGATAAATACATAAGCTAAAAAGAAAATTTACTTATTATTAGTTGATACTAACACCATTTGTGATACTTGTCCATTCTTTTCTGATTCTGCACACCAATTTTCCTCCACCATTTTGCCTTTTGTTCACTAAACCTCTCCTTTTTCTCTTGGAAGCATGACTGAGTCTTCCTTTTCCTCTCAATCCCATTCATTCTTTCTTCAAATACTTATTTAGTTTTTATTTCACTTTGGCTGCTGAAAAGTGCCTCCAATATCACCTTTCGGGAAGGAAGATGATTGGGAAGGTTGTGGCAGGTCAGCTTCAGGTTGTGTCAGATGTCAAGAATTGTCTAGATTCATGCACATCTGTTTCCCGCCTATCCTCACCCTAAGTTTGGAACTGAAAATGCCTTGGTTCAGGGTGAAATTCAGAGTTCTGACAGGTTCTGGAAAACAGGTAGCAGAAATTTTGAGTAGTTCAGAGAACCGGCGAATACCAACTCTGGCTGGCCCCAGAGTGGGGAGGGAATGGGGATTTTGCAATATCCTTCCCCTGGAGTGGGATGGGAATGGAGATTTTGCAGTATTTTTATTCTGCCACACCCACCAAGCCACACCACACCCACCAAGCCAAGCCCACAGAACCGGTAGTAAACAAATTTGAATTCCACCACTGTCTTGCTTGATAGTTGGACATATGTTGGGGAAGGACACGAGGGCTTCAGCCATACTAGTTGTATTGAAGAATCCTTTGCTGACATTTGAGAAACTTTTGTGTACAAGCTGTCAGAAATGTGTGGACAGCACATCTATGTGTGGATAGTTCATACTCATCATCACAAACATGGGTCATATAAGTCATATCATATGACTTATTTTGTCCAATAAAACATAGGGAGAGGTGTTCAAAGATCTGTTTTTCTCCTTCTGCTAAATTAAGTACGGAAAGGAAATTTTAAATGGGAATCCACATCAGTAGTAGATTTTATTTAGGCAGAGAAAACGGAACTCCATTTGATTTCCTGATTGCTTATTTGTAGCCTATGACTATCATTAAGTGTTGTATCATTAAGTGATAAATTTGTACCCTATGACTATCATTAAGTGTTGTAAGTGTTGTACCTTGATGAAGGTATCTCTTCTTTTATGTATGCTGAGAGCACGTGCATCAAGACAAATTCCTTGTGTGTCCAATCACACTTGGCCAATAAAAATTCTATTCTATTCTATTCTATTCTACTCTACTGAGTAGCTACTCTGATGAACCAGGAAGTGCTGATCCTCTCCTTTATGGAATTGCTCTCCTCTTAATAAGTAGCTCATAGATACTGTTAAATCTGTTACTTTCTTAGTTGTATGAGTGGCATTTAGGGTCAAGCTTCTTTCACTGCTTTGCTATCTCTGTTCCAAACCCTCCTGGACTGAAATTAGTCATTACAATAGTGAACTATAGCCTTTGAAAACTTCAGAAACTTCAACCGATGCAAAATATGGAAGCTTGATTGGCAGGTTCTGGAATATACGCTATCATTATGTTTCTGTCTAATAAAAATGGCAAACCAGAAACCAGCATTTGACCTTATAGGTCTATAGAAGATTTGGAATCAGGATACCTTAAGAACTGCCTGTCCAAACTTCTATTCACAGACCCATTCCATCTTGACTGTGAGTCTCTGTTCCCAAATAGGTTTATTATAAGCTGCTCAAAAAAATAAAGGGAACACAAAAATAAGACATCCTAGATCTGAATGAATGAAATATTCTTATTAAATACTTTGTTCATTACATAGCTGAATGTGCTGACAATACAATCACACAAAAATTATCAATGGAAATCAAATTGAACAACCCATGGAGGTCCGGATTTGGAGTTACACTCAAAATTAAAGTGGAAAACAGGCTGATCCAACTTTGATGTAATGTCCTTAAAACAAGTCAAAATGAGGCTCAGTAGTGCGTGTGGCTTCCACGTGCCTGTATGACCTCCCTACAACACCTGGGCATGCTCCTGATGAGGTGGCAGATGGTCTCCTGAGGGATCTCCTCCCACACCTGGACTAAAGCATCCCCCACCTCCTGGGCAGTCTGTGGTGCAACGTGGCGTTGGTGGATGGAGTGAGACGTGATGTCCCAGATGTGCTTAATTGGATTCAGGTCTAGGGAAGGGGCGGGCCAGTCCATAGAATCAATGCCTTCGTCTTGCAGGAACTGCTGACACACTCCAGCCACATAAGGTCTAGCATTGTCTTGCATTAGGAGGAACCCAGGGCCAACCGCACCAGCATATGGTTTCACAAGGGGTCTGAGGATCTCATCCCGGTACCTAATGGCAGTCAGGCTACCTCTGGCGAGCACATGGAGGGCTGTGCGGCCCCCTAAAGAAATGCCACCCCACACCATTACTGACCCACTGCCAAACCGGTCATGCTGGAGGATGTTGCAGGCAGCAGAACGTTCTCCACAGCGTATCCAGACCCTGTCACATCTATCACATGTGCTCAGTGTGAACCTGCTTTCATCTGTGAAGAGCACAGGGCACCAGTGGCGAAGTTGCCAATCTTGGTGTTCTCTGGCAAATGCCAAACGTCCTGCACGGTGTTGGGCTGTAAGCACAACCCCCACCTGTGGATGTTGGGCTCTCATACCACCCTCATAGAGTCTGTTTCTGACCATTTGAGCAGCCGCATGCACATTTGTGGCCCACTGGAGGTCATTTTGCAGGGCTCTGGCAGTGCTCCTCCTGTCCCTCCTTGCACAAAGGCAGAGGTAGAGGTCCTGCTGCTGGGTTGTTGCCCTCCTATGGCCTCCTCGTCTCCTGATGTACTGGCCTGTCTCCTGGTAGCGCCTCCATGCTCTGGACACTACGCTGACAGACACAGCAAACCTTCTTGCAACAGCTCACATTGATGCGCCATCCTGGATGAGCTGCACTACCTAAGCCACTTGTGTGGGTTGTAGACTTTGTCTCATGCTACCACTAAAGTGGCAGCACCACCAGCATTCCAAAGTGACCAAACCATCAGCCAGAAAGCATAGGAACTGAGAAGTGGTCTGTGGTCACCACCTGCAGAACCACTCCTTTATTGGGGATGTCTTGCTAATTGCCTATGCTTTCCACCTGTTGTCTATTCCATGTGCACAACAGCATGTGGAATTGATTGTCAATCGGTGTTGCTACCTAAGCGGACAGTTTGATTTCACAGAAGTGTGATTGACTTGGAGTTACCTTGTGTTGTTTAAGTGTTCCCTTTATTTTTTTTGAGCAGTGTATGTTGATGATTATAGACCTGGTTAAAGACCTTAGAACTGCTATTTGTGTATACAGGTGGTCCTTACAAGAGTTCACTTAGTGACCATTCGAAGTTACAACAGTATTGAAAAAAGTGACTTATGACCATTTGTCACACTTATGACCATTGGAGCAACCCCATGGTCACATGATTTACATTCAGATGCTTGTCAACAGACTCACATTTATCAGAGTTGCAGTGTCCTGGAGTCAGGTGATCACCTTTTGTGACCTGACAAGCAAAGTCAATGGGGAAGGCAGATTCACTTAACAATGTCACTAACTTAAGTCCTAAATTGAGGATTACCTGTCCCTGTCCACCCTCCTCTCTCTCTCTCTCTCTCTCTCTCTCTCTCTCTTTCTTTCTCTTTCACACACACACTCTCTTTGGTTTTATTACATTCTTGCTTTGTGAGGCTATATCAGTTTCAAAATCAACACTGTTTGTGCAATCTGTCTGTTCCTTGTTTTAGCAAAATGTTGACTTGAGTAATAAGAAAAAGGGGAAAATCCCTGTTTTGTGTTTGTGTGGCTATTCGTTAAATATATTCTTTTTTTTTTTTTTTGGCTGAAAAATATTTTCCTGCAGATCATGCATTGCCTTTCTGTTTTACTTTTTAATACCACTCCATTCATTCCATTCTCAAATTTCTTCTCACTATGAAACTGTTCCACGAATTATCTATTTTCTTCTGTTTATAGTTCTTGGTGGTTTTAACTTAGGAGAAGTGCATCAGTAAACATGTGCTGTAGCAGAAAGGAGAAGAATCAAGCTCTACGTTTAATTAAAGTTGTGGAGTTGAGTGTTAATTTAGAGAGCTCTTTACTATGGTCTGTCGACCCTAGTGCTTTATACTTTGACTGGCAATGAGTATGCTCAATGTATAATAAGAGGTTTTTTAAATGACCATTAATTAATTTTTAATTTATTAATTCATTTACATTTTTTAATCATGGATGCTCTAGTATAATTACTGCTTCTGTTTATAATTATCTGCATTATAGCTGAGTCATTCATTTATAACAGTTTTTCACAATCTGTTTGTTTGTTTATATTTATTTATTTATTCAAGTCATGGGGCTCTCGGTTTGCCATGTAACTGCAAATAACAGAATAACAGAGATGAAAGGGACCTTGTAAGTCATCTAGTC
>NW_026682064.1:12500-59776 GCF_028640845.1 Ahaetulla prasina | reverse complement strand
GCTCTGTAGCATAGTAAGAATTGAAGTGTGATGTTAAAGGACAGGTCGCATACAATAGTATCAGGAAGAGAAAGTTTGTGTGTAACTTGAATATTTTTTAGATTCAGTGACCTTTTGTAAAAGATAGCCACTCCACCTCCTCTGCGGGTTTCGCGATCTGACCGAAAACATGATACTTTTTGTTTGAAATAATGGAGTCAGGGAGGGATGAGTTCAGCCATGTTTCGCAAACAAATATAATATCAAATGTACCAATGTTTAACAAGAGGATAAATTCAGGCAATTTATTTACAATGCTTCTTGCATTTATCAATTTGCATTTAAGATCTGCAGTGTTTGGTGTAGAAGAAGTAAGGGGCATGCGTACCTAGTTTTGAATGATAGTTGGTTGAGGGCTATGTACGACGGGTGGTTGGAGGTTGGATGTTTGTTCAACATTTGTTTGAACAATGGATGGTTGAGCATTGGATGGTTGGAGATTTTGCATAGGTGGTTGGAGGTTGGTTGGTTGAACATCGGTTGGTTGAACAAAGGTTGGTTGCACAGTGGATGGTTGGTGATTCTGTAAGACGGGTGTTTGGAGAGAAGCACACACTCTCTCCATGTGTGCTTCTGTGCTATAGTTGGTGATTGATTGCCTGACTTTGCCTAGTGAAGGGTCTGCCGAACCGAGAAACGCAAAGGGGACCGAGATGAATGCGGAAGCTGCGGTGGGCAACACCAGCGCCAACGCTGCAAGTTTAAAGACGCACCCGGGCGGTGTGGGAAGAAAGGGCACCTAGCTCAAGTTTGTCGAGCGCCCAACCTTCCGCCGAAAATTCAAATCGCCAATCAGAGCTGGAATCGGCACCGCGATTGGCTCAAACAAAAAGGCGCATTCAACCAAACGACTGTGGTCATAGGCCACCAAAGTGGAGAAGAAGATCTTCACCAAGCCCAAAATAGAGGGAGTACGGTGCTTGAAGTAGACACGGGATCAGCGATCACCATCATGTCCTGGGACACTTTGGCGAAGTCGCTGCCGTCGTAAGCGCCACCTGCAACGCCACGAGTCACGACTACCAGGGAATCGCATCCTGTTCGAGGGACCACCTCCGAGTCGAGTACGGTCCACATAAGAAGACCCTGCCCATCACGATCGTCAAGGAACTCTGCCCAGTCTGTTGGGACTAGACTGGTTTCGTGCCCTGGGCATGGGAGTGACTGGCATCTACAGAAGTGACTGTAACCTGAAAGACATTCTCTTTAACGAGTTCAAGATGTCTTCAAGGACTGCCTGGGCAAGTACAAGGGGACCCCTATTTCCTTCAACTTAGACCCCAGGTAGCCCCCATTAGGCTTAAGGCGAGAGTCCTTTGCCCTAAAACCAAAATTGATAAGGAGCTGGACAAGCTCATAAATCAGGGATTTTGGTGCCAGTCGATCACGCAAAGTGGGAGACGCCAATCGTCACCCCATCAAACCGGACGGGTCAATTAGAATTTGCGCTGACTACAAGGCGACGCTTAACAAAGCCTTACAGAAAAGCGCCACCCGTTCCTGGTGCAACACTTATTGCACTTTGGGGCAAGGGCAAGTCTTTGCAAAGTTAGACTTGGCCCAAGCCTACCAACAACTGCCAGTAGACGCCCACAGACAGTCAAGCCCAAACGATTGTAACGCAGGGGCCTTCAAGTGCACCCGATTGCAATTTGGGGTTAGTGGCACCAGGGCTGTTCCAAAACCTGATGGAACGACTCTGCAAGGGCTCCCAGGGTAGTTCCTACTGATGATGTCCTAATTTCAGGGAAAACATGGAGGAATTGGGGAGGTTAAGAAAGGTCTTGAGCATTTTCCGGACAGCCGGATTAAAAGTCAAGGCAAACAATGCCAGATAGGGGTCGAATCCGATTTCTTGGGCTACCGGATAGACAAGAAAGGAATTCACCCTACTGAGAGCAAGGTTAAGGCAATTAGAAGGCTCCAGCGCCCAAAAACAAAGCAGAGCTGCAGGCATTCCTGGGATTGGTGAATTTTACGCGGTCTTTTAAAGAACAAAGCAACCGTGCTATGGAACCGCTGCATAGGCTCTTAGGAAAAATACTGTTTGGTCTTGGGGAAAGTCGGAAAATAGGGCTTTTGAAGCAGTAAAGAACCTGCTCTCAAGTGATAGCCTGCTCATCCAATATCACAACTCATGCCCCTAGTGCTGGTTTGCATGCCCCCTTATGGGGTGGGGCTGTACTCAGCCATAGACTTCCAAACGGCACAGAAGCCCCTATAGCGTTTTACTCTAGAACGATGTCCTCCCAGAGAGAACTACAGCCAATTAGATAAAGAAGCACTAGCCATTGTGTCAGGGGTTAAAAATTCCACGAATATGTCTTTGGGCGGAATTTTGAAATCGTGACTGACCACAGACCGCTACTAGGGATACTGGCTGGCGACCAACGCCTGTGGCACTTTCGCCACGTTGACCCGATGGACTATATTTCTTAGCCGCTTATTCGCACAAGCTGCAGCATCGACCAGGAAAGAAGTGGGGCATGCAGACGCGTTAAGCGATGCCCACTACCAGGGGCGATCAAGACCCCACTCCGGGACGCCCATCCTGCTTATTGACTCTTTGGACTCTGGCCCAGTCACATCTAAGGAAGTGGCTCGGCATCATACCGACATTGTGTTAAGGACTGTACTCGGTTGGGTACAGAGAGGGTGTCAGCGCCGCTAACGGTTCAAAGAATTTGTTAAAACGAGATGAGCTCTCGGCTCAAGGGGTGCCTGTTATGGGGTGATCGTGTAATAATTCCTGATAAATTAAGGGAAAGGTATTGGACCTCCTCCACGAGGTCACCCAGGGATCGTAAGGATGAAGGGTTAGCTAGAAGCTATGTATGGTGGCCACTCATGGACGCAGAGATTGCTGAGAGGGTAGGGAAATGCCAGGCTTGCCAAGAGTCCAGACCTCTACCCCCAACAGCCCCAGTCAGAGAATGGGAAAAGCCCCAAGGGCCTGGTCAAGAATCCACATTGATTTTGCTGGCCCTTTCCACGCCAAACGTTCCTAGTGGTGGTTGATGCATTCTCTAAATGGTTGGAGATCATACTCATGAAATCCACTACGGCCGAAGCAGTAATCGCAGCCCTGCGCCACCTATTCGCAACTCACGGGTTGCGGACACTCTGGTGTCCGACAATGGCCCCAATTCACGGCAGCCCAGTTTGAAGAATACCTGGCAGAGGAGGCATCCGACATGCCCTCTGCGCCTTTCCACCCTGCGCCGAATGGCCTTGCAGGCGTTCCGTCCGAGCGCTAAGGAGGCATTATCCACCAGACTTGAAATCCTGGGCTTAGAAAACTTGGAACTCCGTCCTTAAATAAGACCTAAGTTTAACTCATAGAATCATCTATTGTAATGTCCTTCCTGTTAAAGACTACTTCAGTTTTAATTGCAATAATACAAGAGCAACCAATAGATTTAAACTTAATGTTAACTGCTTTAATCTAGATTGCAGAAAATATGACTTCTGTAACAGAATCAACAGTGCTTGGAATACTTTACCTGACTCTGTGGTCTCTTCCCATAATCCCAAAAGCTTTAACCAAAAACTTTCTAATATTGACCTTACCCCATTCCTAAGAGGACCATAAGGGGCGTGCATAAGCACACAAACGTGCCTACCGTTCCTGTCCTATTGTTTTTCTTTTTCTTCTTATATATATATATGCTTATTCCTCCTAATATTTACTCATATATATGTTTATATAATCTTTTTGTATGATACTTATATATATTGTTGTGACAAAATAAATAAAATAAATAAATAAAAAATAAAAATTCCCCAGCCAGCTTTGTTGGCTGGGAATTCTGGGAGTTAAAATCCGCCAGGCTTCAAGTTGCCAAGATTGGAGACCCCTGCTATAGAAATTATCTCCATTACACCCTCACATTTGAGAAAGCTTTTGACGCAGGGAAATGTGTGAAAAGGGAACCTTAGCTAAACACCTTCTCTCCAACACACCCAATGATTAATTCATAGAGGATAAAGTACCCAACATATTTGTACAATACAGTAAAACACTTCCCCTGGGGCATCACATTCTTGTTTGGTTGCATCATTTTGTATTTACCTCGGTAATGTCGATATTATATATATGCAATTGTTTTAGGTGGCCTTTAGGTGCCCTCAAAAGAAGAGTTGTTTACATGAATGCTTTTCTTATCTCCAACATAATCTTCTCTTCTCTTCTCTTCTCTTCTCTCCTCTCCTCTCCTCTCCTCTCCTCTCCTCTCCTCTCCTCTCCTCTCCTCTCCTCTCCTCTCCTCTCCTCTCTTCTCTTCTTTATTCCCTTCCCTTCTCCTCTCCTCTCCTTCTTTATTCCCTTCCCTCCTCTCCCTCCCCTTTCTCCTCTCCTCCTCCTCTTCCTTTATTCTCTTCCTTCCTTCCTTCCCTTCTCCTCTCTCCTCTTTTATTTCCTTCCTGTCTCTTCTCTTCTCTTCTCTTCTCTTCTCTTCTCTTCTCTTCTCTTCTCTTCTCTTCTCTCCTCTCCTCTCCTCTCCTCTCCTCTCCTCTCCTCCCTTTCATTCCCTTCTCTCCTCATCCTCTCCCCTCCCTCCGCTCTCCCCTCCCTTTCCCAATACCTGTAAAACAATGATGGAGAGAAACACTAAATTGACAAACAAGTCTTTAGTTCCTGCTATGACACAGAGCCTAGTGGAAAGCTCTTCAGAATTTGGGGAATGTATCATTCCAAATTATGGATATTTGTATGTAATAACAATCTTTCTGCTCAGGTCTAAAGACAGTGGGTCTTCAACTGGGTTTATTTCACAAAACGTCTATTTTTCCTCTTTGTAAGCTAGTTACTGAGAGTGAATAGAATAGAATAGAATAGAATAGAATAGAATAGAATAGAATAGAATAGAATAGAATAGAATAGAATAGAATAGAATAGAATAGAATAGAATTTATTGGCCAAGTGTGATTGGACACACAAGGAATTTGTCTTGGTGCATATGCTCTCAGTGTACATAAAAGAAAAGATACGTTCATCAAGGTACAACATTTACAACACAATTGATGGTCAATATATTAATATAAATCTTATATAAATTACTGAGAGTGAATTAGGCAGAATTTCATAAATAAAAATAATACATAAATTTAAGAATTTCTGTTAAAAATTGTGGAACACTGATTTCTAGAAAAGCCAGCCACGTATGATTTTATTCCATGAATATTTATGGGTTGGTCACCGGGAATATGGGTTGGCTACTGGGACCAGAGGTTTCATCTGCTGATTTTTGGGCTGGAAGCCCATCCTCAGAGAACTTCTCTCTTCAGAATGTGTGAGTGTTTTATCAAATTAATCACTCTTAAAATAAATAACATTATTCACGTCACCGTGACTGGATGTCAAGCCTGTCATTGGAATCATTAAGCCATTACTTTATCTTGAGCCTGGGCTAAAAGGCCCAATAATGGTTATTGCTAATAAGTAACTGCTATAGTTCCACAGTATGAAGCAGAAATTATATAGCAAGAAAGCTTCTGTCATTTACTTACCAACCATTCTAATCACCATCTAACTGCATTAGAATTTGAGAAAGTATAGATTATACAGATTAAATTCCAAAGCATGGCCTTGTATCGTGAGGAACAATTATATCCCTTTCTCTCAACTCTCTTTCCAAGAACAAAAGCAGTTCTCAGACAAGTTAAATGGACATGAAAGACATGAATTAGGCTTGCTACCACTGTTCTCCAGACTTGGTGTATATCTGAAGGTGGTCAATAGAGGAGGAATGAATAGGTCAGAAGAGAATTTTGCAAGCTTTTCATCTGGGCATTGAAACATGCCATCATGCAAACAGTAGGAGGAAAAATAAAACCAGATCATTATCTGGGGTCTTTAGAAGGCTGTGTGAAAAATAAAGCGAAGCTATGCTATCTGATCCCCTACTTATGTTCCCCCCCCCCTCCTTTCTTTTCCAGTTGTCAGACCCTGGAAAGAGTGCAGAGAAGAGCAACAAAGATGATTAGGGGACTGGAGACTATTTATTTATTTTTTATTTTATTTATTTAATTTGTCATAACAATATACAAGCATCACAAAAATCAAGAAGAGTCAATCAAGAATCAGAAGAGGCTGAAAATATTTACAGATCCCTCATCCTGGACATAAACTGTTTCAACTCCTACCCTCAAAACAGCTATAGAGCACTGCACAGAACAATAGACACAACAGTTTTTTCGAGGCCATCACTCTGCTAACAAATAATTCCTTCAACACTGTCAAACTATTTACTAAATCACTACTATTAATCTTCTCATCGTTATCACCCATGTCCTTCCTGACTTATGACTGTAACTTTGTTGCTGGCAATCCTTATGATTTATATTGATATATTGACCATCAATTGTGTTGTAAATGTTGTACCTTGATGAACGTATCTTTTCTTTTATGCACACTGAGAGCATATGTGACAAATTCCTTGTGTGTCCAATCACACTTGGCCAATAAAATTCTATTCTATTCTATTCTAAAAGATTATATAGTATATAAACATATATATGGGGAGAAACAAGGAAGTATAAGCATATAAATATAAGAAAAAGAAACAATAGGACAGGAATGGTAGGCACGTTTGTGCTCTTATGCATCTTTAGTCCTCAGGAATTGAGTCAACAGTAGATAGTTTTGGTTAAAGTTTTTGGGATCATGAGAAGAAACCACAGAGTCAGGAATGTTCCAGGCACAGATAACTCTGCTACAGAAGTCATATTTTCAATTAAATTGGAGGTTATTAAGTTTAAATCTATTAGTTGCTCTTGTATTATTGCAGTTGCTGAGTAGTCTTTAACAGGAAGGACTAAAACATATGAAGAACAGTTTTTAACTGTTCAGGGTCTGCAACCTTAAACACTCAAGACTTTGGACCTATTTACAGAAAAGAAAATACTACACACCCTTGTGTGACTGTATCTTTACAAAACTAGCATGTGTAGTTGAATTAAATGGTACAGGTCTCCTGCCTGAGCAAATTACTAGAAGACCTCAGGTCCTTCAACTCTGTTTATATGTATGTCTTGGTTTAGCTCAGTCCTGGGTTTCCATTGCCAATTTTACTTTTTTCAAACCTTTCTTCTCCATACAAGAGTTCAAACTGGGTTTCCCTTCTCTGCAAGCTTTGGCAATCCCAGAGAAAGACAGAAACTCTGAGAAATAAATGTTCTTGATATCCTCTCAGTTTCTTCCTTTCTGAGCTAATTACACTAAATGGACCTAGGGATTTGAAATAGTTCAGGTAAATAAAGTCAATCATTTCTTCATTTCCATTCCAATGGTTATTTTAGCAGAGAAAGCCAATTCTGATAATGTCACATTGTCATTACTGGGTAGCTGTTAGAGGAGACAAGAGAACAGGATTCTGCTTTGACATCAGTTGGGTCTTAAAGAACAATGGATGCTGGCTGAAGCTAAAAGATTTCAATTAAATTAAAATCTGTGTGGTCTGTTGCTATCATATGATTCCATTCAAATAGCTGTTCAGGTTTGAATTTCATACTCTCCATTGTTCTTTAGATTTAGCAGTGATGTCATGGAAAATTCATAAACTATCTGCAAATATTTGTTAAGGAGAATTCAGACAAGTCCTGTAGACATTCAGAGTCTGAAAAATTTAGGTCTTTTGTCTGCAATGTTACACTATTAATTTAATGACTTTATTTTATTATTGGGCTATGCCCTCTGGGCTGTTAATCCTGTTACTATGAATTGTATTTTGGGAATTAATCAAAGAGCTTTAACAGAGCAGTTAAAAAAATATATCTGATGGTTTTGGATAGTCACAGATGTTTAAAATCTCTTTTCACCAGTCCTTCACTAGAATACAATAGGATGTTGTGGTTTCAATGACAAGTGTCATGACAGGATGTAAGCTGTTCATGTAAAACTGCCTTTGTAATTGACTGATGAGGATTTACAGAGATGTTCAAGGATCTTAGATATTTTAGAGATTGAAGGCTTTTATTACTATTGGTACTATCTTTTTCTGCAACAGTCATTCTATTTCTAGTATCTTTGCAGTGATTTTTCTCCTCTCTATACTTCTCTTCTCTTCTCTTCTCTTCTCTTCTCTTCTTCCTCTTCTCTTCTCTTCTCTTCTCTTCTCTTCTCTTCTCTTCTCTTCTCTTCTCTTTTCTCTTCTCTGTTCCTTCCTTTTCCTTTTTTCCTTTTCCTCTTTTTTTTTTTTTCTCATTCTAGTTTATTCTTCCTTTTAGAACTCGAAACTTCGAGGAGCTAGTCATCGATAATCGGCATGACTAAATACACGCCGGGAGTTGGTACGTATGTGGGGAACATATGGAGGAGGTCGTTTTACTCAATCTGGGTTCCATTTGTGAACCCCTAGGGCCAAAAAGGTATGGAGGGTTTCCAAGGCTATTTTTTATTCCCGAAGTAAAACCTCCTTTGTGGGAGGGTCCCTTTCTTAAAGAACATTGTACCCAAAGGTCGTGCCACTAAAAGTCGCAAAAAATGCCCTCCCGTTCCTATATTTTACAAGTCTGAGTTTAACAAGTTTGCCTGTCTTTTTGACAATTTTTTGAAATCCTCGTTGAGTGAGTGCCATGTGTTTGTACCTTTAAATATTTGGCGGAAATCAACCGTTGCTGATTGGAAGAAACCTCAACAGAACTGTATAAAAGAGGTTTTCCCCAGCCTGTTGCTGGGTTCACCCTATATTAAGAGCTGTTGTCACTACCTGGTCTCCAGCCTCGTTACTTCCCGAACTTAACATTGGCGGCGGTGGGATCTCGAGGCTAAGGAGAACCAGAACCGAGCTGAAACACGCTGGAGACCCAGCAAACTCAGGGCAGAAAAGCGGAGATGGCCAGTTACACTCCACCCGCACCGTTGACCGGCTAAGGAGAAATGGGGAACGATATGACCCGTTTGAAAGCTTTCTAAAGCCAACGAACTGCAAGGAGTTCAGATAACCGAAAAGGGCTTATTTCTTAAGCCACTGCGGTCCGGAGGTCATTGATATCGCGGAAGCCCTGGCAGAGCCAACGCCGTTACAATCGGTGTATCGTGGCCAACTCTGCAGACTTTACTAAAAAACCATTTCCACGCGCCGTCCAAATCGTGCGGCGGTTTGAATTCGGAGGCGAAGGCAGATGAGGCGAATCCGCCGGTGACTACATGGCACGCCTAAGAAAAGCGTCAAGGACTGCGGATACGCGACCTGGGCGAGGTGCTACTCGAGCAACTCATCCGGTCAAAGACATCCGTTTGCGGCGACTGCTGGCAAAAGCAACCTGACGCTGGCCACCGCTCTGGGCGAAGCCAGAGCACGAAATATCACCAAGCGGCAGAGACACTGCAAAGCCTCTTCACCAAAGGCGGCGAAGCCAACTCCAGTGCACCAGGAGGAGGTTCAGACCGAATCCGGCGGTGAAGATGAGGAAGGGTCTGCCGAACCGAGAAAGCGACAAAGGACCGGCGAATCACGGAAGCTGCGGAGGCAACACCAGCGCGCCAACGCTGCAAGTTTAAGGCGCAACATGCGGCGGTGAGAAAGGGCACCTAGCTCAGTTTGTCGGCGGCCCAACCTTCCGCCGAAAATTCAAATCGGCCAATCAGGCGGAATCGGCAAGGCGGCCCACGATTGGTTCAAACAAAAAGCGCGATTCTAAACAACGACTGTGGTCATAGGCGGCGCCTCCCAAAGTGGAAAGAAGATCTTCACCAAAGCCCAAAATAGAGAGTGCGGTGCGGCGAAGTAGACACGGGATCAGCGATCACCATCATGTCCTGGGACACTTTGGCGAAGTCGCTGCCGTCCGTCATGACGCCACCTGCAAGCACAAGCGGCTCAGTCCACGACTACCAGAATCGCATCCCTGTTAGAGGACCACCTCCGTCCGAGTGAGACGGCCCTCACAAAAGACCCTGCCCATCACGATCGTCGAAGGAACTCTGCCCAGTCTGTTGGGACTAGACTGGTTTCGTGCCCTGGGCATGGGAGTGACTGGCATCTACAGAAGTGACTGTAACCTGAAAGACATTCTCTTTAACGAGTTCGAAGATGTCTTCAAGGACTGCCTGGGCAAGTACAAGGGACCCCTATTTCCTTCAACTTAGACCCCAGGTAGCCCCATTAGGCTTAAGGCGAGGAGAGTCCTTTGCCCTAAAACCAAAAATCGATAAGGAGCTGGATAAGCTCATAAATCAGGGATTTTGGTGCCAGTCGATCACGCAAAGTGGGAGGCGCCAATCGTCACCCAATAAACCGGACGGGTCAATTAGAATTTGCGCTGACTACAAGGCGGCGGCAACAAAGCCTTACAGAAAAGCGCTTACCCGGTTCCGTGGTGCAACACTTATTGCACTCTTTGGGGCAAGGGCAAGTCTTTGCAAAGTTAGACTTGGCCCAAGCCTACCAACAACTGCCAGTGAGCGCCCGCACAGCGAAGCCCAAGCGATTGTAACGCAGGGGGCCTTCAAGTGCACCGATTGCAATTTGGGGTGAGTGTGGCACCAGGGCTGTTCCAAAACCTGATGGAACGACTACTGCAAGGGCTCCCAGGGTAGTTCCCTAGATGATGTCCTAATTTCAGGGAAAACATGGAGGAATTGGGGGCGGTTAAGAAAGGTCTTGGGTATTTTCCGGACAGCGGATTAAAAGTCAAGGCAAACAAATGCCAGATAGTGAATCTGATTTCTTGGGCTACCGGATAGACAAGAAAGGAATTCACCCACTGAGAGCAAGGTTAAGGCAATTAGAAGGCTCCAGCGCCCAAAAACAAAGCAGAGCTGCAGGCATTCCTGGGATTGGTGAATTTTTACGCGGTCTTTTAAAGAACAAAGCAACCGTTGGAACCGCTGCATAGGCTCTTAGGAAAAATACTGTTTGGTCTTGGGGAAAGTCGAAAATAGGGCTTTTGAAGCAGTAAAGAACCTGCTCTCAAGTGATAGCCTGCTCATCCAATATCACAACTCACTGCCCCTAGTGTTGGTTTGCGATGCCTCCCCTTATGGGGTGGGGCTGTACTCAGCCATAGACTTCCAAACGGCACAGAAGCCCCTATAGCGTTCTACTCTAGAACGATGTCCTCCCAGAGGAAACTACAGCCAGCTAGATAAAGAAGCACTAGCCATTGTGTCAGGGGTTAAAAATTCCACGATATGTCTTTGGGCGGAATTTTGAAATCGTGACTGACCACAGACCGCTACTAGGGATACTGGCTGGCGACCGCCAACGCCTGTGGCACTTCGCCACGACTGACCCGATGGACTATATTTCTGGCGCTTATTCGCAAGCTGCAGCATCGACCAGGAAAGAAGTGGGGCATGCGGACGCCGCGTTAAGCGATGCCCACTACCAGGGGCGACCGAAGACCCCACTCCGGGGCGCCCATCCTACTTATTGACTCTTTGGACTCTGGCCCAGTCACATCTAAGGAAGTGGCTCGGGCATCATACCGACATTGTGTTAAGGACTGTACTCGGTTGGGTACAGAGGGTGGCCCTGCGCCGAGCAGTTCAAAGAATTTGTTAAAACGAGATGAGCTCTCGGCTCAAGGGGTGCCTGTTATGGGGTGATCGTGTAATAATTCCTGATAAACTGAGGGAAAGGTATTGGACCTCCTCCACGAGGTCACCCAGGATCGTAAGGATGAAGGGTTAGCTAGAAGCTATGTGTGGTGGCCACTCATGGACGAGATTGCTGAGAGGTAGGGAAATGCCAGGCTTGCCAAGAGTCCAGACCTCTACCCCCAACGGCCCCAGTCAGAGAATGGGAAAAGCCCCAAGGGCCTGGTCAAGAATCCACATTGATTTTGCTGGCCCTTCGCCAAACGTTCTAGTGGTTGTTGATGCATTCTCTAAATGGTTGGAGATCATACTCATGAAATCCACTACGGCCAAGCAGTAATCGCAGCCCTCGCCACCTATTTGCAACTCACGGGTTGCGGACACTCTGGTGTCCGACAATGGCCTCAATTCACGGCAGCCCAGTTTGAAGAATACCTGGCAGAGGAGGGCATCCGACATGCCCTCTCTGCGCCTTTCCACCCTGCGTCGAATGGCCTTGCAGAGGCGTTCCGTCCGGCGCTAAGGAGGCATTGTCCAGGCTCAAGCCAGGTGACTGGCAAACAAAAATAGACTTTCCTAGCCGTCAAGCACAGAACCCCAAGCACAGCCACGGAGAAGCCCAGCCGAATTACTAATGGGACGAAACTCCGTGCCCACTTGACCGCTTGAATCCCATTACACACCAGAGGGTTACAAGGGGAGCTAGAAAAGACAAGGGAAATGAGCATAGGCGACGGGTGTGGGCCGAAACTATGGGGACGGCCCTAGTTGGTTCAGGACAAATAATAAAGATAACCGCCCAAAATCGACGTGGTAGAGCTACCAGACAACCGAGTGTGGAGGCGCACATAGATCAGTTAAGGAATCGAATAACTGATCAAACCGAACCAAATGAAACAGAATGACCAATACCAATTTGAATTCACAGCTGACAATGACCGGGAGGCGCAAGACTTAGCTGAGGTCCCAGAGTTCCAGCGCGCCATCAGGTTCCCGAAACAGCAGGCGGTTTCAAAATAATCCAAGGCCGGATGGCCAAGAAAAGAGTCAGCCAATAATCCGGGCCGTTGGCTCAGAGAAAGAGCTGGGAGGAGAAAACAGCCCTCCGACCAGCTCAAAACACCACCAGAACTGAACGCGCAGGTCAGAAAGAACTAGAGAGCCAGGTTATTTCGTGACTACGTCGAAAAATAACATGTAAATAAATATGTAAATAGAGGCAAAGTGTTTTCTGGGAGGAGGAGTGTTATGTATTCATGTTTGTACCTTTAAATATTTGAGCGGAAATCAGCACGTTGCTGATTGGTGAAACCTCAACAGAACTGTATAAAAGGAGAGGTTTTTCCCCCAGCCTGTTGCTGGGTTCACCCTATATTAAAGAGCTGTTGTCACTACCCTGGTCTCCAGCCTCGTTACTTCCCGAACTTAACACAAAGTTCCAGAGCAATTGTATTGTCTTTGTTTTCTATTACTTTGTCTATAATGTGGTATTACCAGTTCTTGCTTGCAGGCAAAGGGTATTTCTTGCATCTATTCCAATGCACCATTGTGGCTATTTTGTCATGCTATTTTTTTTAATAGTCAGCCTGTGCAATCTTCTTGCAGCGACTAACATTGTTTCTGATTTTTTTTCTATGCTTTTTCTTAAGGCTTGGTTTTGTACAGCCTGAGTTAACTCTAACTTTCTTCAACTCTGCCCAAAGACCAGCATTGAAAAGAAATTATTTTTTTCTGCATCTCTTCACTATCATCTAAGTCAGGTCTGTAACCTTGGCAACTTTAAGACATAAGCCATGGTGTCTCAGTGGTTAGAATGCAGTACTGCAGGCTACTTCTGCTGATCACCAGCTGGCCTGGTTTTCAGTTCGAATCTCAGGCTCAAAGTTGACTCAGCCTTGCATCCTTTCAGGTGTAAAATGAGGACCCAGATTGTTCAATAGGCTGACTCTGTAAACCACTTTAGAGAGGCTGTAAAGCACTGTAAAGCAGTATGTAAGTCTAAGTGCTGTGCTATTGTGCTATTGCTATTGCTATTGCTATTATAGCTGGACTTCAACTGAATTACTCAGCTGGAGTTGAAGTCCCTGAGTAAGTGCCAAGTTTGGAGACCTCTGATCTAAGTGATATTTGGATCTTTGCTGCCAAACCTGCTAGTCTGAATATCTAAAAATTAATGAATGGGAGGAAAAAGCTTCCTTTGCAAAATAAGAACCAATTAAATGTTCCTGAATAAGATTCTGGAGTTGAAATTGACTATAAACAGTCAATCTAGTATCTTTACTGAGCTCAAATCACACTATTCAAGACATATGCTGTAAATGTGGCTGCAGTCATATAACATTGGTAACCAGGGCAGTTAAAGATCTAAGAGATTCACTGACACCATTCAATAGTACAGGTTAAAAGAAACCTTTCTTCATTTGTTGTGGTTTAATATTTAGGAAAGCCCAAACCATTTGCTAAGTGTGTTGTTTAATGTCTTCAAATCAGGAGAGGAAGTATGGATGGATGGATGTATTATGAATCAATGGAGGGTTCAGGAAATGAGGAGATTATGAAGGTCCAACTCAACTTTATTAACAACAACAGTGCTGAGGCAACACAACAGCTGGAACGGCACAACCAACAACACGGACAGCCCTGACAGCCCTTTTTATCAAGCTGTCAAACGCTCAATAGCGGTCTCAGATTTCCGCTATTTGTTCAGCTCGTGCCTTGGCCAATCAGCGATCTCCTGCTGTTGGACTCCCAGGACCTAACAGGATGCATGGAAGGAAGGAAGAAGAAGGGAAGGAGAGAGGGAGGAAGAGAAGGAAGGAAGGAAGGAAGGAAGGAAGGAAGGAAGGAAGGAAGGAAGGAAGGAAGGAAGGAAGGAAGGAAGGAAGGAAGGAAGGAAGGAAGGCCTATTAACATAAATACCTCTTTTTCCTTCTCTTTCTCCTACAAAGTTTTCCGAGCATATTCAGACCAAATATTCAAATGCTTTTGAAGATTTGAGGAAATGAAAATTGTTCCTCTGTACATCTTCAACTCACAGGATTTGTTTACAACAAGCCAAAAATCAGCTTGGTCTACCTTGATGGGAATCCATAATACACAAGTCTCAATTCAATAATCCTCCGAAGCCTCCTATGGTTTTGTAGAAGAAAGGCAGCCTATAGCATCATACAGCAGATGCAGCTTCCCAGCGTTACTTGGATCAATTTTTAATAGGACAGCTGTCTCGCTGTGTATCTTTCAGCTTTTGTTTAGCCTTCTACAAAGACTGTACAATTTTCATCATAGGGTCAGATTCCCCAAGCTAGTTCCTGTCTACATCTAAAATTGTCCCCATCTGTTTTCCAATTTTATTTGCCTCTTATGTTAATTGTATTGTTTCTTTATATTAACCTTTCATTTGGATGAACATCAAAGCTTGACTATGAAACTTGAAGGAATGGTTTCACTCTGAACCTGTGGCTCCATCAGATGGAACAGAGATTCTTCTGAAATGATCTTAGTTTAATTGCACAAAGGAAGGCACCAGCTTGCAGCTGCTCCATAAAATAGTGGTTGGAAAAGGTTTAAAAAGTCAGCTGACTGTTTGATCCATGTTCTAATCACAGAGAACTGTGGCTATATATGAAAGTTTATCTTGGCTTTGTTTCTTACATCTTTAGTGCAGAACATGAAGTTGAAGGCTTTCCTAGTCATAACTGCCACATGCTCTTTGAGTAGGAGTTTTGAGTCCAGAAGTCATCTCCTGTGTGGAATATGGCAATGCACACTAAATGGAGCTCCACCTTGAAGAGAAGCTCAGTAAGCTCAAACTGCCCAAGGAGCTGCTGATTCAGTTAGTTCAGAGGAATTATTGAGTCAGTCATTTGCACCTCCATAATTTCTGGTTTGGTTCTGCAACCCAACAAGAAAGACACAGACTTCAGAGGATAATTAGAACTGCAGAAAAAATAATTGCTACCAACCTGCCTTCCATTGAGGACCATTGCACGAATCAAGAAGAGGGCCGTGAAAATATTTGCAGATCCCGCATCCAGGACATAAACTGTTTCAACTCCTACCCTCAAAACGACGCTATAGAGCACTGCACACAGAACAATTAGACACAAGGACAGTTTTTCCAAAGGCCATCACTTTATAAATAAATAATTCTCACCACTGTCAAACTATTTACTAAATCTGCACTACTATTAATCTACTCATCATTCCCATCACCAATCTCTTTCCACTTATGACTCTATGACTGTAACTTTGTTGCTGGCAATCCTTATGATTTATATTGATATATTGACCATCATTTGTGTTGTAAATGTTGTACCTTGATGACGATCTTTCTTTTATGTACACTGAGCATATGCTGCAAGACAAATTCCTTGTGCGTTCAATCACACTTGGCCAATAAAAATTCTATTCTATTCTGTCTAAGCTGCAACTGGTCCAGAATACAGTGGTACAAGCATGTAGTAGTGCCAGCATATATCACCTGATACAATTGCATTGGGCACCAGTTTGCTGTTGGTCCAATTCAAGGCATTATTATCTTGAAGGTTTCATAGCGTGGGACCAGGTTCGAGGAACTGTCTTGTCTCAGTTACATTGACCCATCCAACATGGTCAGGCAATGAGGGTAATATATGCTATTGGTTAAAGAATTTTGATTGCAACCAGGAAGGATTCCTCTTCACTGCCACCTTTATCACCAGAGATAAGGTGGAGTCCCACTTTCTGGTAGTTGGTGGCTTGAGGATGCTCCTCTGCCTCTTTTATCTATTTAACACCTTCATTTTAAGCTTGTTTAAATTATATTTTTATCCTTTCTTAGCTATGTTATTATACAGGTGTATGTTTTTATTATAAATTTGAAATAGGAAGGAAGGAAGGAAGGAAGGAAGGAAGGAAGGAAGGAAGGAAGGAAGGAAGGAAGGAAGGAAGGAAGGAAAGGAGGGAGGGAGGGAGGGAGGGAGGAGGGAGGAGGCACAGCAAGGTGGTAGACAGGAATACAATTAGGGAAGGAAGGAACAAGGCATTTAGACAGGAGGTAGATGGGTGGGCAGTTGGGAGAAAGGAAGGAAGGAAGGAAGGAAGAAGGAAGGAAGGAAGGAAGGAAGGAAGGAAGGAAGGAAGGAAGGAAGGAAGGAAGGAAGGAAGCACAACAGGAGTGACAGGTATACAGTTAGGGAAGGAAGGAACAAGGGAGGTAGACAGGAGGTAGACAGACGGACAGTTAGAAGATGGATTTTGCAAACCACACAATTACATACATTTCCACCAAAGTGTTGTTCCCTCCTCTCCTCAGCCGGGCCCTTGGACCTGTTATCAGACTCAGTCTGATAATGAAGATGAATGGCCTGTCATGCCTCAGCGCCCTGAGAGGATGTCAGGAGTGAACAGATAAGCCGATAAACTTCACTCCTGCAGGAAGCCAGCCACATGTGGGAATTACTGACAGCAGATCCAGCTGAAGAGAATTTAAAGTCTGAGAGGTGGCAAGGAATAAATGCTTGCTTTTGGCATTTCTCCATTCAGGTTAAAGAAAAGGAGGCAACAATCAACACTTTCTCAGTCAGAGCTAGGACATCAAGCTTCTTTGGATGTTATTTTTGCTCCATTGTTCATGCAATGACATTGCTACATTGCCAATTGTTGGGAGAAATTTGCTCATTAGTTATCCCCAGCTCAATTCCTGTCTTCAGAAACGTCATGTGAATGCATTTAATATTCAGTTGTTCAATTTTCTTTTCTCAGTTCATTAATTTAAACAGTAATCTCATCCTTTTCAGCACCGAGCCACTATTGTGCACTGTCTGGGTGAAATAGTCTACCGATAAATCCAATAAAGTCATTTCCCTTCTTCCAGCTATTTCACTTATGAAATACACATTACTTTAATCTCCATTGGACTAGGATGGACTTGCTGAGAATACGCTTGAAATGTCCTGCCAATAATAAGATTGCACTTCTAAGTGCTCTGAAAGATATTTACATTTGCCTAAAAGAAGATTTTAAACAAGTTGCACCAATTTGAGAAAAAGCTGCAAATTGTACACAAATGGAGGATATATTTGGATGGCTCTGTCTCAGGAGTGAAATGCTACTGGTTCGCACCAGTTCGGGCGAACCGGTGGCAGTGGCGCATGGTTTGGTGAATTGGTAGCAGCAGCAATGTGAAGCTCCACCCACCCACCCACCCACATGTCATTACTTCCAGGTTTTAATCTGTTTTTAATCTTTTTTTGACATTCTGAACATGTGCAGAGGGTCCAAAATCATGCACATGCAGAGCGCGCTCTTCCAAACCAGTAGGGAAGGTAAGTAGATTTCACTCCTGCTCTTTCTCCAAGCTGTACACACATTTATATTCACTTTGTGCTAGACTGGGCTTTTATAATCTTAGTTTTCAAAGTTTCCCAAGTCTTTTTGGTTGTTTTCCTCCTGAGGATTTTCATCCATGGAATCTTTCCCAAGCTTTTTTTATTATTATTATTTACATTTATATCCTGCCCTTCTCCGAAGACTCAGGGCAGCTTACAGTGTGTAAGGCAATAGTCTCATTCTATTTGTATATTTACAAAGTCAACTTATTGCCCCCCCAACAATCTGGGTCCTCATTTTACCTACCTTATAAAGTATGGAAGGCTGAGTCAACCTTGGGCCTGGTGGGACTAGAACCTGCAGTAATTGCAGGCAGCTGTGTTTTAATAACAGGCTATCTTACAGCCTGAGCCACCAGTTCTAAGTTAATTGAAATCAGCTCTCTTAAATTACAAGACTCTAATTTGACTTTTGTATCCCTTGTTGAATTCTAATATTGCCTCCCCCCAAGTTCCTGTTACTTCAAAGTCTTCTATCGTTCCATATCTGCTAGTGAGAATTAAGTCCAGTATGGCTGATCCTCTAGTTCCCTTCTCTACCTTTCTTTCTTCTCTACTTTCTCCTGTTGTGGTGATAGAATGTAGTCCAGAGTTGCAGGAGGGCGGGAGGTTTTCCAAGGAGCAGAGACTACATAGAGTAGCTTGAAATCTCTGATAGGCAGGAAGAGAGCTAAGGTGGCTGCACCCTAGCAGTTTACAAGATAGATATATCTTGTAATGGCTGGAAACCAATCAAGGAGAGAAGCAACCAAAACTAAGGAGAAATTTCCTGACAGTGAGAACAATTAATCAGTGGAACAACATGCCTCCATAAGTTGTGGGTGCTCATTACACAGAGGTGGGATTCAGCAGGTTTCGACCAGTTCAGGTGAACCGGTTGCTAAAAGTCTTCCCAGTTTGGCAAACTGGCTAATCCCACCACTGGCTGGCCCCACCCCACCAGTTTTTCATCCTTTTGGGGGCCGTTTTCGGCCATTTTGGGGCTGTTTTGGATGTTCAGTAGTAGGAAATAAATAGAGAGGAAAATTGTATTTTGTTGGAGCCTTTGACTCAATTTCCCTCTCTATGTATTTACTACTACTGAACATCCAAAATGACACAAAAATTGACCCCCCAAAAAACCCTGAAAAATGCCCAAAAATTGCCAAAAAAACTAGCCCAGAAAACAGCCAAAAAACAGCCTGGAAAATGGCCCAGAAAAAGACCTGGAAAATGAAGATTTCAAATCTTCAATGACCTGTCTTGAAGCTATACAACAATCTGAATTTGAAAGAGGAACAGGAATTCGTAGCTTGTGTGGGCACACACTTCAGACCTCTCAATACCTCACATCCATTGTGCTTTTTCCTGCCCCGCTGCACAAATCTTTTAAACATTTATTTATTTTTATTTTATTAGATTTTTATACCGCCCTTCTCCCGAAGGACTCAGGGCGGTGTACAGCCAAATAAAACCCACAATATACACATTAAAACAAGATTAAAACCGAACATATTACAGAGAATTTAAAACAATTTAAAACCCTAAAATATAAATAAAAACTTTTAAGCCAGTCCCGCTTGAATAAATAGGTGCGTTTTCAGCTCACGGCGAAAAGTCCGAAGATCAGGCACTTGACGTAAACCATTTGCTGGCAATCACCAAGTGAGCCTTCACCCCAAAGCATAACCCCGCTTCTGAATTTGGATTATTACACAACCATATGAAATAGTATAAAATTGCACTACTAAGCACAGTAACACCTGGACTAGAGCAAAACTTTGTGGGGGAAAAAATTGATATAAGTTCCGGTATATAGATTATGTTGAACAAATGTAATGTCTTTGGGTTGATTTAAGGCCAAGATATGAAAATAAGGAAAACAAGGAAACTTCATCAAAAACTTGAACTACCATAATGTTGTCTTCCTAAAGCCCCCTGCTTCCTTCTTTGCTCCAATTACAATTTCTGTACTAATAAACTTTGCGTCCAGTTTTAGAACCAATTCTGAGAAAATAAGCTTGAAAGTGGGTCAAAAATTCTTCCACCCACTTGGTCCTTTTCCTCACATCAGTACATCAGTAATGAGGTGGGGTAGGGAAGGAATCTTAAGTGTCAGTGGAAAAGTCCCTTTTTTCCAGTGGTAACCGTTCTAGGATAAATCAGATCAACAATACAATAATTAACACTACACATATTAACAGCAGCACGTATAGCTCACGCACAAAATTGGAAGAAGGAGAACCCACCAACAGAAGAAGAGTTAATTAAGAAAATCCTAAAATGTGCAGAGATGGATAAACTCACAAAAGAAATCAAGGAAAAAGAGGATGCAGAATATTATAAGGTCTGGTGTAGATGGTATGAATGGTTGGGAAATAGGAAAGATAATGAAAATTGAACAACAGGGTAAAATCTGTATGTAGATGAAATAAAGAAAATGTAGATGAATATAGGTGAAATGTAGATGAAATAAAGGAAGATGGATGATATAAAAGTAGAATAAAATATGTACAAATAGTAAGAAAGGACGCTTTGAATAGCTGATAAGAAACAGTGATATGTATATAAATGTTGTATGTTTGTGTTAACGTGTTCAAAATAAAAACTTTATATATATATAAAGTTTTTTATATATATATATATTTTTCTGTGTTTGTATGTAGGTCTTTGTTATTGGTTTCTCCACAAAATTGGAAGTGTCTTGGCGTTGACGTCTCATTCGTCATCTTCGGCTTCAGCCGTGCTGAACAAGCTGAAGCCTGAGGATGACGAATGAGACTGTCAACATCACCAAGACACTTCCAATTTACGAGAAAATAACCAAAGACCTATATATATATATACATCAGTTTTACACGGAGAAAACCCAACCAAAGACCTACATACAAACACCGTGAAAACCTCAGAAAATATATATATATGTGCTCTGATTGGATCCTGTCCATGTATCTGTCCTGCTCAGCTTTTCTTCATTTGACTATTCCAGAATATAAATAAGGACATAGGAGGACAGCTTTATGATTGGGAGAACTTTGTGTCTATTTTTAGGGTCCCGTATTATAAATAAAGAGAATGGAGGACAGATCTTGTGATTGAGAGAACTTTGTGTCTATTTTAGGGCCAGAATGATCACGGCTCAGTGGCAGAGCATAAATGACACAGCTCAATGACAGACCTTACAATTGTTTTTAGCATAATTTTTAATTGGTATTAGCCAAATAGAATTAGATTTTTACACTGTATTTTAAGTTTGTTTATAAATACTGTTTTATTGGCTGTAAACCACCCTGAGTCCTTCAGGAGAAGGGCGGTATAGAAATTTAATAAATGAAATGAAATGAAATGAAGCTCTTAAGAAGAAACTGGACAGCCATTTGTCGGGAATGTGATAGGGCAGTGATGGCTAACCTCTTCGGGACTGAGTGCCCAAAACGTGTGCGCGAGCATGAGAATGTACGGATGCATGCCCGAACCCCCAAAATACAATGTGTGCATGGCCCCATGCATTCACCCCGTCCCCTGCGCACATGTGCACATCGCCCCCCACATGTGCCCCACACATGTGTGGCAGCGACCCAAAGACCAGCTGGCCAGCGGGAGGCATGCACACATGCATGGCAGAGTTGAGCTGGGGTGACGGCTTACGTGTCCACAGAGAGGGCACTGCGTGCCACCTCTGGCACGCATGCCATAGGTTCGCCATCACGGTTGTAGAGTCTCCTGCTTGAGCAGGGGATGGACTAGAGGACCTCCCAACTCCCTTCCAACTCTGTTGTTTTATTCGTTATGCACATCAATGGTTTAGTCTGGCAAGATTTCTGTCTGTAGGCAAGCAATAATAAAGAATTGCTCTGAAGTAGCTTCTTGTGTCATTCTTGGTTCCTTGAGCCTGATAGATGTGCAAACAGTTTTCTCCCTATTGCACTATGGCTTTGCACACTTGCTCGGTAAGATAAGTACTGCTTCATGCTTTTCATAAACAATGCCCTTTCGGCACTGCTTTTATTTATTTATTTATTTATTTATTTATTTATTTATTATTTAGATTTTTATACCGCCCTTCTCCCGAAGGACTCAGGGCGGTGTACAGCCAGATTAAAACAATACAATATACAATTTTAAAACAACAAATTAAAATAACATATTCTATAATGGCCGAAAAATTTAAAAACCGTCAAATTTGACCCAATAAAACAGAATACCCAATTTAAAATTATTAAAATTCAAAAAATTCAAAATTTAAAAATTAAGAATTAAGCCAGTCCCGCTTGGATGAACAAGTACGTTTTCAATTCACGGCGAAAGGTCCGAAGGTCAGGTAATTGACGCAAACCAGGGGGAAGTTCGTTCCAGAGGGTAGGTGCTCCTACAGAGAAGGCCCTTCCCCTGGGGGCTGCCAGCCGATATTGCTTGGCGGACGGCACCCTGAGAAGACCCTCTCTGTATGAGCGTTTCTCCTTTGAGCTGCTCAATACACTTCAGGTTTCTGAGAAGAATAGAATAGAATAGAATAGAATAGAATAGAATAGAATAGAATAGAATAGAATAGAATAGAATAGAATAGAATATCAGAGTTGGAAGGGACCTTGGAGGTCTTCTAGTCCAATCCCCTGCTTAGGTAGGAAACCCTCCACCACTTCAGACAAATGGTTATCCAATATCTTCTTCAAAATTTCCAGTGTTGGAGCATTCCTAACTTCTTGAGGCAAGTTGTTCCACTGATTAATTGTTCTCACTGTCAGGAAATTTCTCCTCAGTTCTAAGTTGTTTCTCTCCTTGATAAGTTTCCACCCATTGCTTCTTGTCTGCCGTGCCCTCAGTTGCTTTGGAGAACAGTAGATTTTTGGTAGGCAGATATGCTGCAGTTCATTTGCAAGCCCAGATTAAGTACATTAAGACAGTTGTTATAATAATTTGAAGGGAGTATAATTGTCTTTGAACTCTAACTTCAGATGGATTAATTCATTTCATGTTGATAAATCTGTTAAACCAGTCTGTGGTATTGCTCCATATGGATTTCAACTAAAAATCCAGGAATGAAGACTGGATGTAAATCCAGATTTACACTCAATGTCTCTTGTCTAGATTGAGCAACAATTACTTCTAACACTCCTGTATTTACAATCTGTTGTGGTCCAAAGGTTTCCAAAGTAGAGACAATCATTCTGCGTATCGTGAATGAATTTAGTTTCATTGCACAAGGCTATTAAAGAAAATGGATTTCTATCACCAAAGTTCATACCCTTCTTCTAATAAATCTTCTTCCGACAGCAAATATTGACAGACGTTCCTCAGATGTTTGGAAAATAAAATATGCACGAGAAGGAAGTATTTTACAAGCCATCTGCTCAAGACTACATCATAAGGATGTAGTTTAAAGCATTAAAGAGAAATAAATGCATTTTCTATTGAAAACACAGATGGAGGCGAAAAAAGCCTTTAAACATTCTATGACTTATTACACAGGTTGGTGTTTTTTTTTTGAAAGAGCTTTTTAGATATGCTGCTTCTAAGTCCACATTTCATTATTTATCTGATCTTGAATTTAATCACTAAAAGGGACTATAAACATTTAACTCTGCAAATCTTTGAAGGAAAACCTCACTTCAATCCAGGCAAACTTACTCAATATCAGATAAAGTTACAGAGTCAAATCTCTTCAGCAGAAGGATGGGAGGCTATGAGACTAGGCTGAAGCTGCCATGCCTAAAGATGAAAAGGGGCACATAAGAAGAGAAGAAAACCAGGAATCTGTCTCAAAGATCCCTTCAGGAGAGACAAAGAGAAAATATCACCTGAACCAAACAATGTCCTACCTACAATGTCCTACCGGCCAATGAATACTTAAGCTTCAACCAAAACAATACACGAGCACACAATAGATACCAACTCATGGTAAACCGATCCAAACTAGACTGCAGAAAATACGACCTCAGTAACAGAGTTGTCAACGCATGGAATACACTACCTGACTCTGTGGTTTCTTCCCCAAATCCCCAAAACTTTAACCTTAGACTGTCTACTGTAGACCTCACCCCATTCCTAAGAGGTCTGTAAGGGGCGTGCATAAGTGCACCAGCGTGCCTACCGTCCCTGTCCTAATGTTTTCTTTTATTCGTATCCTTTACATGTATTTATAATTATGTTTACACTTGTATCTGTCATAAAAGACACGCTTGACAAAATAAATTAAATTAAATTAAAAAATTTAAAAAAGAAATTGGGTCCGAGGACATGGGAAACCCTTCCCCAAATTCCATCAACAGCTCAGACTTGAAAGTCAACAAGGCAAGAGTGGCTGCCCGTTTTGTCACTCAGCAAAGCAAGAATTTGAGGTTCTGACCTAGCTTCACAAAAGCGCGAAACAGACTCCTGGCCCTGACAAAACCCCTTTTTATTAAGGTAATGTGAATTATTTTCATTCACATCCAGAGAAGTCCTGGCAAACAGTCTTTCCAGGGTGAATTTACAACCACAATCCTTGGAGAGCTGCCAGGCCGATAACGTCCAAATGCAATGCGATACAAGAAAATACTTGTACAATACAAGATACAAGAATACAAAAATTACAAGAAAATAGAGAAGAGCAACAAAGATGATTAGGGGACTGGAGGCTAAAACATATGAAGAATGGTTGCAGGAACTGGGTATGTCTAGTTTAATAAAAAGAAGGACTAGGGGAAACATGATAGCAGTGTTCCAATATCTCAGGGGTTGCCACAAAGAAGAGGGAGTCAGGCTGTTCTCCAAAGCACCTGAGGGTAGAACAAGAAGCAATGGGTGAAACTGATCAAAGAAAGCAACTTAGAACTAAGGAGAAATTTCCTGACAGTTAGAACAATTAATAAGTGGAACGACTTGCTTGCAGAAGTTGTGAATGCTCCAACACTGGAAATTTTTAAGAAGATGTTGGATAACCATCTGACTGAGATGGTGTAGGGTTTCCTGCCTGGGCAGGGGGTTGGACTAGAAGGCCTCCAAGGTCCCTTCCAACTCTGTTGTTATATTATACTTAGCAAGGTGTCTCTGAGAGTCACAAACAGATCTTCACACTAATGAAATCAACTAATTGTCTCCTGCAAACTCCACTCCCCTTTCGCTCCTCTTTATTCCCTATGGGAGGGGCAATTCACCATCTACCTGTCCCTTTACTCCCAAGTCAGCCCTTGTTCCTTATCTGTTCCCTTCTGCTGGCAGGTCTGCGCATGCACACATTGGGAACAGGCTCCAGCTGTTTTTCAGCCCCACTTATCTCTGACTCCGAAGGTAGCTGATAACTGTTGGACAGCCCTGGCCCCATCTCTGCCTCCGACGCAGAGTACTCATCAGAGCCTTCGCCAGACTCCAGGACTGGCCCATGTTCCTCCCCAATCTCCTCACTGTCCGAGTCTGCTGCCTGTTCAGCTGGCCACTGGCAGGCCACAACATTTGGGGAATAAAAAGGGTCTTGAAGCCTCCTTACTCTTTGAGTCATCTTTGGATGGAGATTTGGCAAGTTCCATCTCCCTGTTGAAGAGGAGGATAAATGTGGATGAGTGCTAGAGTGGGCATGTGTGAAAGAATAAATAGATATACGTTGTAACCAGGAACCATTGCTGTCATTTTAAATTCACTTGGTCTGATGTATTCTAAAGAACGGTTTGTGCGTCAGTGTTAAATTGAAAGTGAGCTGAATGTGGCTATTTTCCAGGGTTGTGAGTATTGAGTGAACGTCCATAAGCCAAATCTGGGAGAAGGCCATGAATGCAAATTAGCAATAGTACTTATATACCGCTTCACAGTGCTTTATTTTCTAAGCAGTTTACAGAGTCAGCATATTGCCCCCAACAATCTGGGTCCTCATTTTACCAGCCTTTGAAGGATGGAAGGCTGAGTCAACCTCAAGCTGGTAAATCGAACTGCTGGCAGTTGGCAGAATTAGCCTGCAATACTGCATTCTAACCACTGCGCCACCATGGCTCTTTCAAGAGTAGGCTGGGTAGTTGAAAAAAAACTTGGAAAGTGATGACAAGCTATTTCTGTAATATTACCAGGAAAAATTGCCGAGTGTCACCTCTCAAGATATGAGCTTGACTTGAAGAGTGTTTGGGCTCATCAGTTTCCCAGATGGACATTGACAGAAAACAGAAAAATAAATAATAGATGACAGATATAGATATAGATGTTGATGTTTGAAATCAAGCCACCAACTTTGAAGAAGAAAAACCCCTCACATTGAAAATGGATGACTAAATGAACAGGGCAATTGAGCAATCGGAATTTCTTAGTTGAAGTATGTTTAATTAAAGAGCATGCGGATTTTATCTAAAGAGCAAGAATCTTTTTTTTTTTTACTGTGTACTGAGTTCACATGTCAAAAACTGATCAGAAGGGCTTTTGCATCTAAATTATGCTAATGAGGGAAACATGAAAAATTTAATTGCAGAAATAGTTTGAGTGTGCATCTGTATGTAAAACACAAGTAGAAGGGGAGGAGGAATAGAGGAAAAGGGAGATTTAATCAGTTGCAACAATAAAAGTTTTGATTCAGAGCTCACAATAAAAATTTCTTCCATGAAACTGACAGAACAGAGGGTGTGGGAGATGCAAATTGAGCCGAAAGGAACAGCACCTGTCACATCAACACCCCAGATTTAGTAACTGTTGACAAGAAAGACAAAAAGAAGTGTTGTGTCCCACTCCTTCGCTGATGGCCGGGTCAGGGAAATCTGAATCAGGCGTGCCTCTGCAGCTCTGCCAAAGTCCTAGCAAAGTTCTCAAGGTAGGCAGGAGACCAGAAAGTGATTTCAGCAAGATAAGGTAGACTTTGCCTGACTCAGAGAATGCCAGAAAGCAGATCTTTTATATAGGCCATGGGGTGTGGCTCCATGACTCAGCACTTATCCCGGCCTGCCCCTCCCTTCCTTCTGTTGACGCCACTTATGAATTCTCCTGAAGCGAGGGTCACTCCAGTCTGCAGCTGTTGGTATTGACCTTCCTCAGGCTCACATGCTGTGGGGAGGGAGGTCTAGTTGCTCCATTTGCCTGGGCATGGAGCCAGGGCTGGGGCTGGGCGCTTCTTCTTCCTCAGCCTATCTGGGCATGGAACCAGGGCTGGGGCCAGGAGGCATGCTAGGACATTCCTCAGCGTTGGAAGCAGATAAGAAGGCCCGCTGCGGGAAAGCGGACGAGGCACAACAAGAAGTCTGAGTAGTGGACATGGCAATATCTCGAAATAGCAAAACAGAAGAGGGGAAAAAAGGGGAGATAACAAAATCGAAGAACTGCAAACAGAAGTAGAACAGCTGTGACGAAAAGCAGGAAAAGTAGTACAAATAACAAGTAACAAGCACTTTGGATGCAATCCCAAAATAACTGGAGAACACGAATTGGCATTGACAAAAATCACCATCAGCCAATTGCAAAGTCTACTTTACTGTCAAAGTGCAGGAAATCAGAAACCCAGGTAGTTCAAATGAATCTAAAAGTTTATTGCAAACTGAAGCTCTCTGCAAGAGTCTGAACCAGAGGTGAAATGCTCTCAGTTCGACCGGATCGGCCGATCTGGTATCGATGGCGGTGGGTGGTTCAGAGAGCCCCCACCGATGCCCAATCCCGCTTGCTGTTTCTTTCCAGCTCGCTTGCTTTTCTTGCCTGAATGGTAGGAATAGGTTGTAAAAAATGCTTTTAAAAGGTTAAAAAAAAGGTCTGATGGTCACAGCTGGGCCGCGGCATCATCAGAGGCTCCTTTTTTTTAATTTTATAAGCATTTTTAACAATCTATTCAACAATCTTGGTCCCAGCAAAATCTCTTTTATTTGCACGACTGTGAATTACTTTCATTCACAGCAAGGCATGTCCAAACAGTTTTTCAAAGGAATATTTCTCAACACACCTTATCTCGCTTGGCAAGCTGCCACATAACTTGTTTCCAAACGTAGAGTAAGGCAAAACTTGGCACAGAGTCTCTTAGAGTCATGAACAAAACTTTCTACTCTTGAAACTACCGAATGAACAAATTGTTTCCTGCAAAAGCCGCCTTCCCATTCGCTCCTCTTTTGTTTCCTATGGAGGCCAACTACCTCAAGGTGGCTTTACTTCCAAGTCGACCCTGCTTTCTGAGTTGTTGTTGTCTTCTGGCAGCTCTGCGCATGCGCATATTCGGAACGGTCTCCAGCTGTTCCTCTGCCTCACTGCTGTCTAGCTCTTTCTCTGCCTTAGATGCAGAGCCCTCATCCGAGCTTTCCCAGCCCCCAGGACTGGCTCATGTTCCTCCCCAATCTCCTCACTGTCTGACTCTGCGGCCAGCCCGGCCGCTCACAACAGTCGTCCAGTCTAAACACCTGGCTGATTGTGGGACCGACCATAATATATTATTGAAATGATATGGTAACAGAATTAGATTTGATTATAAGAGGCAGTAGGAAGCCTGCAAAGGTGCCTGGCTCGATTCATGCTTTATTGTTTACTTAAAGGTCAACCAAAAGGCTAAAGCACAAAGTGAAAAATCAATTTTTCACGCACGGCTCTGCATAAAACTCGTCACCAGCGAAGAATTTGGAAGGGAAATCACCTCAAAGAGAGAGTGGAAAGACAACTTGAGAATAGTAGATCCTTATGTGGACCCTGCCCAATATGAACAATGAGTATCTTTGGTGTATTAGGTCATCACTGCTCCTTCACTCTGCATAAACTATCAGTGAGCATAATGGTTCAGCAGAAAAGAAACCATGTGGTTTACTTATCCATTCATTGAGTTGATATGATTTGTTATTTGTTATAGCTTAACTCAGTAAGCTCAAACTGCCCAAGGAGCTGCTGATTCAGTTCTACAGAGGAATTATTGAGTCTGTCATTTGCACCTCTATAACTGTCTGGTTTGGTTCTGCAACCCAACAAGAAAAACACAGACTTCAGAGGATAATTAGAACTGCAGTAAAATAATTGCTACCAACCTGCCTTCCATTGAGGACCTGTATACTGCACGAATCAAGAAGAGGGCCGTGAAAATATTTGCAGATCCCTCGCATCCTGGACATAAACTGTTTCAACTCCTACCCTCAAAAGCAGCTATACAGCACTGCACACCAGAACAACTAGACACAAGAACAGTTTTTTCCCGAAGGCCATCACTCTGCTAAACAAATAATTCCCTCAACACTGTCAGACTATTTACTGAATCTGCACTACTATTAATCGTTTCATAGTTCCCATCACCAATCTCTTTCCACTTATGACTGTATGACTATAACTTGTTGCTGGCAATTCTTATGATTTATATTGATATATTGACCATCAATTGTGTTGTAAATGTTGTACCTTGATGAACGTATCTTTTCTTTTATGTACACTGAGAGCATATGCACCAAGACAAATTCCTTGTGTGTCCAATCACACTTGGCCAATAACATTCTATTCTATTCTATTTACATAATTTTATACTCCTAAGAATACTATGGACAACCAAGAAAACCAGCTAATGAATTATTAAATGGATCAATCCAGAGTCTTCGCTTGAAAGGTATCAAGGTAATTGCCACTTGTCTGACCTGGGTTCTCCAATCATTAGATGTTTGTGTGTGTATTTGCATTTTTGGATCATTTTGTACAGCTGTTCCATATATTAATATAGTGGTGTGGTGGCCTAGTGGTGAAAACACTCACCTCCCAATTGAAAGGTTGAGAGTTCGATCTAGGTAGCAGCAGATGTTTCTTTCCTAGGGCACAAAGAAAAAAAAAATCTACTGTGAACATCACATAGGCTTCAGGAAGGGCATCTGGCCAGTAAATGTTTAGCTCCATCTAGTCAGCCCAATTCTATTCCGAATTAAGATTACATGGTCTTAAAGGAGTTTTTCATATATTTGTATCTTGTTTTTGTTTTATATCTTCTCTCGTCAATAGATCTTCGCCTTCTTTGTATTCTACCATTGCATTTATGTAGAAAGGGTTCCCTTGATTTCTGATATTTTCTTTAAAAAACATGCCTCCTATCCTACCCACTTGCTTATTATCCTCAATTTATCCTCTGGTGGCTCAGACTGGTAAGACAGTCTGTTATTAACAGCAGCTGCTTGCAATTACTGCAGGTTCAAGTCCCACCAGGCCCAAGGTTGACTCAGCCTTCCATCCTTTATAAGGTAGGTAAAATGAGGACCCAGACTGTTGGGGGCAATAAGTTGACTTTGTATATAATATACAAATGGATGAAGACTATTGCTTGACATAGTGTAAGCCGCCTTGAGTCTTCTGAGAAGGGCGGGATATAAATGCAAATAATAAAAAAAAATTCTTTGCATTGCTTATTTAGATGCTATTTCTCATCTCTTCTTCCTCTTCTCTGGAATTCAGCTTTTAATTGGGCAGGGTTTTTTTTTTCTCCATCTCTTTTTATTTTATGTTTTCCAACTTCTGCTATTTTTTTAGTTCTCTGCAATCATTTTACCTTCTTTCACGTTTTTCCCCCTTTTGGGATTATAATAATGTCAAAAATCCAGGGGTGAAATACTTCCGGTTAGGTCGATCCGGTAGCAATGATGGCCAGTGGTTTGGAGAACCAGTAGCGATTGTAGCTTGTGGCTCCGCCCACCCATTTGGTCATCGTTACTTCCTGGTTTTACTTCCGGAGAACCGGTAGTAAAAAAATGCTTAAAATTTTTTTTAAAAAATCTTCCAACGATCAGTTGAGTGACATGGAGTTGTGAGACCTTTTTTTTTTTTTTTTACTTTTTAAGCAATTTTTTACTACCAGTTCTGGAGAAACAAAGCACTCGGCTGCTCCCCCTTTCTACTCAGCCCGAGCTTTGTGCTGCGGATTTTCATGCCTTGCTTCACGCGCCCAAGATTGTCACCCTCATCTTCTTCTTCCTCTTCCTCTCTGTCTTCCAAGTGGAAAAACACCAGGAGCAAGAGCAAAAAGAAGTGCTTGCTTGCTCCTGGAGTTTCTCCATTTGTAGGAAGCTTTTGTACATATGAAGGCAAGTCTGGCTTTCTGTGTTGCTCACTAAAAACCTCACCAGTACCCCTGTGCATGCAGCTTGTGTGTGCATGTGTGTGTTTTTTTGCTTCTGGTCTTTCACAGCAACCCGTGACTGACATCCCAGCCAGTTAAACCAGAGTTGGGGAATTCATTCACCCCTTCTGGCCTTGCGTGGGCCAGGCTGGCCGAAGCCGCCCCCAGATGGCCTTGGGGGTTGCACAGCGTGATGGCCGATTTCTGCTGCTCTTAAAGGCCCTGGAGCGGGTGCAGGCGCTGCCATTCCAAGCCTGCCAGGAGCAACCACTGCCTCACCTGTTGCACCTCCTGGGCAAGCCGGTCAGGAGTCTCTGGGGCAGCCAGAGCAGCCGAGGTGCCTATTCCCCTTCCCGGGGTGGTAGGGATGAGGCACCTTTAAGATGAGCAGCCAGAGACAGGACGTCTGGCTTTTAACTATAAATATATTCCTTTTAAAATTGCGAGGCCGAAAGCAGAGTGGGAAAGGTGGGGGGGAGGGGGAGTGTGGAATTAAGCCCTGAGGCTAGGAGGCGTTGGGTCTGGCTTGGCAATGGGGATCAAGCTTTTTTTTACTTTTTAAAGCATTTCTTACGTTAAAAATGCTTTAAAAAGTAAAAATATTACCCTCATATGACCACCACCAAGCCACGCCCACAGAACAGGTGGCAAAAAAAATATTTAGATTTCACCACTGCAAAAATGTCAATCCCAAATTCTTCAGATACTCTATCCAATCTAGTCTATTAAATCTATTCTTCACTCCACGGTCATTAGAATATTGCTGAGGTTGTATCTTGTTAGCCTGATGAATCTATCTATATATATATATACACATCGTAAATTGGTTTAAATTGTAAATGTTGAAAGGACTTTGTGTTTTCAGCTGTAATTAGCATCCAATCTCTGTCTCTGTCTGTCTCCCTCTCCCCTTCCTTCCTTCCTTCCTTCCTTCCTTCCTTCCTTCCTTCCTTTCTTCCTTCTTTCTTTTTTTTCTGTGTTTCTCTGCCTCTTTGCCCTCTGGAATGGCCTCTTGCTCCTGGGAATCCAGACCACATTCCACCATAATAACTTACATTAAATGTTCACTTGGATTGCCATTTCCTTTTAAACACTTCCTCACTTGTTTGACCCATGATCTTTGAAGATTCCTAAGTACAGCAATTTCCCCTGAAAAAATAAAATAAAATAGAACCTTTTGACATTTTTGGTACACCCTTAATGTAATTTATATAACAAATAATCTCTGGGGCCTGACTATTTGTAATAAACAGAAAATATTAGGCCGACATTTTAGTTTAAACACCTTTATAGCCAAGAGCATTTATATTTCAAAATAAAGCAACATCTTCTCTAGAACCTCTTCCAATAAATCGCAATGGTTCCAATAAGCTATGAATGTAACTGTACTTTCTGGTTTTTATGATACCATAAGGGTAATCGTCAAATTACAGTAGAGGTTGGGACCAGAATTTTGGTCGTAAGTCATGACTGTTGTTGACGGAGACACCTATAGGACTGGACTCAATTTCACAACCATTTTTACAGAGATCATTAAGTGAATCATGCAATTGTATGTCTGAATCCATTCTCATGAATTGATGTTCTTTGCAAATAATTAATAATAATAATAATAATAATAATAATAATAATAATAATAATAATAATAATAATAATAATAATAATAATAATAGCAGAAAGCATTAAAAAAAGTCACAAAACAAAAGCTGCAGTAAACGTGAGCCAAAATGTGATCATGTGACTTCAAGGGTGCAATAATTTACAAGGCCTTCATACTTCTGAATTGTTAAACAAACACGGTAGGTCAAGGATTTACCTCTATAGGCTCCCTTTCCAGGAGAGCCTCAGAAACGTCTTCTGTTATGGGTACCATATTTTTCAGAGTATAAGACGCACCTTTTCCCCCCAAAAAAAGAGGGTTAAAATCTTATACGGCAAATGTAGTGCCACCCAGCCTCTCAAAAGGAGGATTCAGAGGCTGAAAAAAGCCTCAGAACCGAAGCTTCAGAAAAAAAGCCTCAGAAACGAAGCTTCAGAAAAAAATGCCTCCAAAAAGAGCTTCAGAAAAAAAGCCTCAGAAACTTTTGGAGGCTTTCAGAGGCAGAAAAAAAAAAGTTTTTTCTGATACGGAATTTCAGAAGTTTCAGAGGCTGAAAAAAAAGCCAAAAAAAGCAAGGCACAGAGCTCACAACTAAGGAACCTGTTGCTAAAATTCACCTCTGGGAACAGCTGACTGGGGGTACTCTGGGAGGCCAATTTACCAACCAATCAGCTTTTTTCTTATTTTCCTCCCCAAAAACTAAGGTGCATCTTATACTCCGGTGTGTCTTATACTCTGAAAAATACGGTATTTACTTTGTTTCCCCCCCCCCCTCTGGCTTATAAAATAATGTGTGTTTAACCATCCGCTGATCTAAAAAAATAAAAATCTACTTTTTTCTCCCTCAGTGCTGCGTTGTGAAAGTGAGTAAAGGATAAACAATGAGGGGGAAATGGCGCAAGAGACCTATCCGTTGTGGAGAAGGTCACCCAGCAGCAATTATCACAATTTTGTGCTGTGTTCTGTAGCAGATCGCGTGACTCAGTGGCTTGTTTCTTAACAAAGCTGTTCTCGGTGTACAGCAGTGGGATGCCTTTGATGGCCTATAACAAGATGGGTTTCAGAAATACTTCGCTGCTCTCAAAGCAAAGCAGGTCAGGAGAATTTACGAGGGATCGTGCTAATGAGATAAAAGAACCTCTGGATGGAACCGGCGAACAATTAAACTGCTTTTTTTTAGAAAGCAAGTGGCAGGCAAAGGACTTGTATCTTTTGTCATTTAAAAAAAAGAAAAGAAGGGAATTCTGAATGGTTTACCTTTTTCTCTAATAAATGTCCTGTGTGAGCGCTGACTCTTTCTGACAAACGGAAGAAAGCGTCCATGTGCTTCATGCAAAGGGTGGCAAGAAAAGCTGATAGACAGATACTTAAAATACTGGAGGAAAATACACAGTTGGCTGGAAAATATAATAAGACAATACATAGATCTGAAACCTGATGTTGTGGTCCGTCAGCAGCCTGCGGAGCTGGCAATGGAGTCGGACAGTGATGAGGCTGAGGTGAGGCCAGGGCCATCGGGAGGTGAGGTCTGGACTCCAGAGCCTCCAGAGACTGACAGTAGTGAGGCAGAGGAACAGGAGGAGCCTGTTGCTAATGCACGCATGAGAAGAGCTGCCAGAAGGCAAGAGCAGCTCAAGCAGAGAGGACAACTCAGGAGTAGGGCCAAGAGATGATTGGCCTCTCCCATAAGGCTTAAAACAGACCAGCACCGGCGTTTGAGCTTTGCCGGAAAACAATATTGTAGCTGCATCTTCTGCTTCGTCCTCTGCTTCATGTATGTCTTTGTTTTTGTGGCTTCTGGATGTTTGCCAGGAAGGGCCTTTGGCAGTTTGCTTAATTGGACTAAGGTTTGTGAGATAACTGAGGAATTTGTGTTGGGAGGCATTTGTTTTACTTTGAGTTGAACGACGCTAAAAGTAATTCCCAGCTGTTTGAATAACGTTTGTTTTTCCATGAACTAAGTTTATTACTACCTACTTGGGCCTGGGTCACAACACCCGAGACATTTTTTGGGGGCATGCTTCCAGGAAATTACAATAAGGGTAACACATATCTGGTTTTACACATTCTAACAGCTGCTAGAATAGCATATACACAATGCTAGAAAACCGCAGAAACCCTTGAAGATGATATTTCAATCAAAAAAACTTTTAGAATGTGAAGAGATGGATAGGTTAACCCTAAAAATTAAAGGAAAAGAAGATTCAGATTATTTCATAACATGGGAACCAGTGGTGGGTTTCTACCGGTTCACCCAGGATCAGGTGAACCAGTAGCGGCGGTAGAAGGAGGCTCTGTCGACCCGCTTGGATGTCTCTGTGCACATGCAGAAGCATCACGCGCAAACACAAGTGAACTTGTAGCAACGGGATTTGAATCCCACTACTGATGGGAACTGTTCTATAACTGGTTAAATGACAGATATTGAGGTTAGAGGAGCAGAATTAGGTGAAATATGGTTTACATCAAAAAGAAAAACAGATGAGTAAATTTTTATTGACGGTTATATAATTGATACTATAATGGAAGATAATAATAATAATAATAACAACAACAACAACAGCAGCAGCAGCAGCAGTAGCAGCAACAACAACAACAGCAACAACAACAACAGCAACAACAACAGAGTTGGAAGGGACCTTAGGGTTAGTTAGGGAAGGGTTAGTTTCCACCCATTGCTTCTTGTTCTACCCTCAGGTGCTTTGGAGAATAGTTTGACTCCCTCTTCTTTGTGGAAACCCCTGAGATATTGGAAGACTGCTATCATGTCTCTTCTAGTCCTTCTTTTCATTAAACTAGGCATACCGAGTTCTTGCAACCGTTCTTCATATGTTTTAGCCTCCAGTCCCCTAATCATCTTCGTTGCTCTTCTCTGCACTCTTTCTATAGTCTCAACATCTTTTTTACATCGTGGTGACCAAAACTGAATGCAATATTCCAAGTGTGGCCACGTGATCTTAATTCTATCCCTCTGTTTATGCAGCCCAGAATTGTGTTGGCTTTTTTGACAGCTGCTGCACATTTCTGGCTCATATCTAAATGGTTGTCCATTAGGACTCCAAGATCCCTCTCACAGTTACTACTATTGAGCAAAATACCACATATCCGGTACCTGTGCAATTTGTTTTTTTGGTTTAAATGTAGAACCTTACTTTTTCCTAATATATGTTATAATATGGTTGATGTTATTGCATATTTAGGGGCACGGTGGCTTAGTGGGTAAGATGCTGAGCTTGTTGATCGAAAGGTCGGCAGTTCAGCAGTTCGAATCCCTAGTGCCGCATAATGGGGTGAGCTCCCGTGACTTGTCCCAGCTTCTGCCAACCTATCAGTTTGAAAGTACATAAAACATGCAAGTAAAAAAATAGGGACCACCTTTGGTGGGAAGGTAAAAGCGTTCTGTGCACCTTTGGCATTGAGTCATGCTAGCCACATGACCACAGAGACGTCTTCGGACAATGCTGGCTCATCGGCTTTGAAACGCCCCCTAGAGTTGGGAACGACTAGCACGTATGTGCAAGGGGAACCTTTACCTTTACCTTTACCTTAAAAGAGGCACAAAGAAGCCCCAACAGCCTTTAGCAGAAGGAGGCTGAAGTCTTTAGAGATTGATATTTTGTGCCCATTAACAATGTGAAAATATCTGCTGCGAACTCTGCATTGGCAACAGGAAGGGCATCCGGCCAGTAAACACTCAGTTCCATTCAGTTGGTCTGACTCCACCCCGATGCAAGGGATTATGGGGTCTTTAAAAAGACAAAAAAATATTGTGCCCATTAAGAAATCCAGGCCAGCCTATTCACAAACAAAACACCTTCAGGTCCAGATGATGGGATTAAGAATTTACACACACACCCCCACACACACACGCCCAAATTCTAAGAACAGGATGTGACCTTTAGGTTATAATAGGATTAACCCACCACCACCAGAATAGCAAAAGACACCACGTTCACAACATTGCACAACCCCCTGCAGCATCTCAGCACCCTATAAAAATCCATGTACTCACCAAACCAATTTGTGAGCTGTCCCAGAATTTCATGTTGTGGTTGGTTCTTCTCATCAATACACAGTCCTTCTCTCCAATCGACCTCCATTTTATTTCCACCACCTTTCTCCCTGCTTGGAAACAGACCGGATTTTTCTTCCAACAGTAAGGTAAAGGTTCCTCTCGCACATACATGCTAGTTGTTACCGACTCTAGGAAGCGGTGCTCATTTCCGTTTCAAAGCCGAAGAGCCAATGCTGTCCGAAGACGTCTCCGTGGTCATGTGGCCAGCATGACTCAACACCAAAGGCACATGGAACACTGTTACCTTCCTACCAAAGGTGGTCCCTATTTTCCTACTTGCATTTTTTACGTGCTTTTGAATTGCTAGGTTGGCAGAAGCTGGGACAAGGAACGGGAGCTCACCCCATTACGCAATGCTAGGGATTCGAACCGCCAAACTGCCGACCTTTCTATCGACAAGCTCAGCTGTCTTAGCCCATGTGCCACCGCATCCCCTCTTTCAACAGTAACATGGTTTTAGGTGAATCCCACTTCCCCATTGATTTTGCTTGTCAGAAGGTCGCAAAAGGGGTTCACATGATCCGCCACACTGCAACCATCATCAATATGAACCAGTTGTCAAGTGTCTGATTGGAAATTTCATTACCACGGGGACGCTACAATGGTCATAAGTGTGAAAAATGCTCATATGTCACTTGTTTTAGTGCCACTGTAACTTTGAATGGTCACTAGATGACCTGTTGTAAGTTGAGGACTTCCTGAAATGAGGGACAAAAGCCTATTTATTTGATCTTCAGGTTGTGTAGAATTCGTTTGATTTCTATCTTTGCAGAGTGCGCTGAAATAGTAGCCAACATCAGTTCATCCTACGTAGGCTGAAATGGCCATCATTTATCGTTTAAATATCTCTAATCGTTGCCCTTTCTTTTCAAATAGGGTGCAGATAGTCCTTGACTTGCAACAGTTCATCTAGTGACCATTCAAAGTTAAAACGGCACTGAAAAAAAGTGACTTGTGACCTTTTTTCTTACGATTTACGACCGTTGCAGCATCTCCATGGTCATGTGATCAAAATTGTGATGCTTGCCAACTGACTCATATTTATGGCGGCTGCGGTGTCCTGGACTCATGTGATCTCCTTTGTGACCTTTGGATAAGCAAAGTCAAAGTTCAATTAACAACCATAAAGGTAAAGGTACAGGTTCCCCTCGCACATATGTGCTAGTCGTTGCCAACTCTAGGGGGCGGTGCTCATCTCTGTTTCAAAGCCGAAGAGCCAGCGCTGTCCGAAGACGTCTCCGTGGTCATGTGGCCAGCATGACTCAATGCCAAAGGTGCACAGAACGCTGTTACCTTCCCACCAAAGGTGGTCCCTATTTTTCTACTTGCATTTTTTACATGCTTTTGAACTACTAGGTTGGCAGAAGTTGGGACAAGTAACGGGAGCTCACCCTGTTACACGGCAGCACTAGGGATTCGAACCACTGAGCTGCCAACCTTTCGATCGACAAGCTCAACGTCCTAGCCCTTGAGCCACCGCGTCCCTTTTTAACAACCATATTACTAATTTAACAACTGCAGTGATTCACAAGAATTGTGGCAAGAAAGGTCATAACATTCATAGCTATTAGTGAACCCATTCTTCCTTCTTCAGATGACTCCTTAGTGGGAATTATTGGGTAATGGAAGAACAACATTATCAACTGGCCCTCCCTAGCATCCCATAATTGTCTTGGTGTCTGGAGACATTTGCAAGAAGCATCCTCAACCTCTTAATAACTCCATACATCTTCAAAATATGTTTATAGTACTGATTTGCACATACATTTACACGATCAATTTGTGTGAGTCTGTTTTGTTTCCCCTTGAAATTCCTCAGATATTTTCATTGCTGCTGGAAAACCAAAATGTCTTTTCTGCTTTAGGCAAAATGTTGTTTGACTTTCTGGTACCTTAGATAAAAAATCTCTAGATATCCAGCCAACAGAAACAAGGATTAGATGCAAAGATGCAACTAAGTCAAACAATTTACAACATGAAAGTTTTGCAGGAAAATTCCCTCTGAAAATTCCCACGTAAACATTGAGACAGAACCTCATAGAGAAGGTCTAAGGGGCGTGCATAAGAGCACAAAAGTGCCTACCGTTCCTGTCCTATTGTTCCCTTCATTATATCAAATTAACATCGTTGTTGCATACTTTTACTTATATATACTTTTTTTTTCTCTCATGATGGGTTATTGTTTATGTTGATGATTATATATACTGTTGTGACAAAATGAAATTTTTTAGAAAGGTCAATCAGTAGTGTTGTTGGTGATGATGTTGATGATCATGATGTTGTTCTATGATTATTACAAGCCTGTCAATAAATTTAAGTTCAGATTAACCAAGGTTTGGAGCAGGAGTGAAATGCTGCCGGTTCAGACCGGATTGTGTGATCCAATAGCAATGGGGGCAGGTAGTTCGAAGAACCGGTAGCAAAAATCCCTGGTTCCCCTCCACTGCCCACGCCTCACTGTTCCTCTTCTCTGTCCCTGAAACGCTCGGTGGTGATATAGCTGCAAACGGCCTTAAATGACTGCCGCACTTCAAGGCGCACTACAGCTGATCAGCGCTGTAGTATTTTAAAGAAGGTAGACCGGGGCCTCTCAGTAAAGGCAAGTGGTAGACCAGGGCCTCTATTTTTAAAGAAAGTAGACCGGGGCCTCCCAAGTTTTGTATACTTTATTATTTATTATTTATTATTATTGACCATGCCCATCCAGTCACCTGACCACCAAGCCACACCCACCAATTAAGCCATGCCCACAGAACCGGTAGGGAAAATTTTAGATTTCACCCTGGTTTGGGCAACAGAGTTCTCCTGGATGAGGTAACGGTTGACACATTTTTACATTTTATTCTTGGAATAAAATGGTATATACCATCAAGGCAAATTGATGGTAGATAAGAGCCAATGGAATTCGGGGGCTGGAACTCTTGTGGGTGTGAAGGGACTTGAGAGTTATGATGCATTTGACCCCACCCTTAGGCTGAGCCTGGTCATCCCTACATTCTCCACTCGGAAGACCTTTTATTTTATTTATTTTTATTTTATTTAGTTTGTCAAATATGTACGAGAAAACATATATAAACATGGACATGAACACATGAACATGTATAAACATAAACATGAACACAGGAAATGAGTACGAATAAATAGGGACAGTAGGACGGGGATGGTAGGCATGCTAGTGTGCTTATGCACACCCCCTACAGACCTCTTAGGAATGGGGTGAGGTCCACAGTAGACAGTTTAAGTGTCGTGTCCCACTCCTAATCCGACGAACGAGTCAAGGAAGTCCGTAACAAACTTGGCAACGAAGCCTCTGCAGCTTGCCAAGTTCCTTCAAGGTTTATCAGGATAGGCAGGAGTCCAAGTTGTGACTTCAGCGATAGGGTCCGATATCAGCAAACTAGATAAGACTTTGCTTGACTCAAGGTTGGAATGCCAAAAGCAGGTCCTCTATATAAGCTGTGGGATGTGGCTCCATGACTCAGCATTTATCCAGGCCTGACCCACCCTTCCTTCTGCTGGCGTCGCCTCTCAGATCTCCAGAAGCAAGGGTCCACCCACCCTGAATTGTTTTCAGCTGGATCTGCTGTCAGTGTCTGGGAAAGGGAGGGGTCAGAGGGAGTAGGCCCGGGTAATTCCTCCACCTGGTTGGCTTCTTGCCCTGAAGGCTGAGCCAAAGGAACACACGCTGTATGAGTGAGGTTTATTGGGCTTCTCCTTTCACTCCTTGAATCCTCTCCGGGCATGGGGCCATAGGCCATTCATCTTCATTATCAGACTCTGAGTCTGATAAAAGGCCCGGTTGGAGACGGGAGGGGCCCAGCTGAGGAGAGGAGGGAGGACGAGTCACAACATTAAGGTTAACATTTTTGGAGTTTGAGGATGTAACAACAGAGTCAGGTAGTGCATTCCAGGCATTGACCACTTTGTTACTGAAGTCGCATTTTATGCAATCGAGTTTGGATCGGTTTACCTTAAGTTTGTATCTATTGTGTGCTCGTGTATTGTTGTGATTGAAGCTGAAGTAGTCATTGACAGATTGTCAGCGTTCCAGAAAACCCTCTTTGCAGAAAAGACTCCGAAGCAAACATCTTTCAAAGTTCTTTTACTAGCATAGGTAAGCTGACACAGTTGGTGGAAATCCGAATCTGGGATCTGGGTTCCTCCCTCAGTAATAAACTCCAAAATCCCCACCCTCATGACCCCTCTGCTGATCACATGCTCCAATCCTCAACCGTCCCATCTCTACACTGGGCTCCAGATGCAAGCCCAGCCTGACCTTGACTGGCAGGAAGAATATTGTTATGTCTAATAATCCCTTGTACCACTACTCCCCTCCCTACTTTCCACACAGGAGAAAGTGGCAGCGTGTAGCCTTCAGCCTAGTCTGGCTTCCAAAGCTGACATAGATAGGACATTGTAGCAGACAATTTTGTGTACTATGCTTAGGCTTAGACCATAGGCATAGGTCTATGTTGTCCAAGCCCAAAATTTCAAGCGTGGTGGCATAAGGTATTCTATTGTAAGCAGAGGAATGGCGTACTCTTCTCGTGGAATATTCTGGACTCATTCAATTGTATTAATGTCCACTATACAGTGTGGATTCTAGACAGACGAGCTGTATTCAAGAACTGGTCTGGCAAAGGCCTTGTATGCCCTAGTTTGCAGTGCAATGTTACTGGAGAAGAATCTTCGCAAAATTAGGTTAACAACTCTTAATGCTTTTTTGGCAATGCTGTTACAGTGAGCTCTGGTGCTTAGATTGTTTGAGATGAGTACTCCTAGGTCCTTGACAGAGTGAGGGTCATCTATGAGGACATTTCCACCCAATTTGTACTTGGTGTTCTGATTTTTGTTGCCAATGTGTAAGAAAGAGCATTTGTTGGTTGAGATTTGAAGTTGCACATATTCTGACACATAGTCAAGGTCACTTTGTAGGGCAGCAGTATTAGTGGTGTTAAATAGTTTTACGTCATCAGCAAAAGGACACAGCTGTTTATAATATGATTGCAATGGTTATTTATGTAAAGTATAAAGAGTGTGGGTTCTAAAATGCTTCCTTGGGGACACGCTGTAAACTGGTGCAGGGTTTGATAGGCGCTCCTTATTTTGAGTACTTGTTGCCTGTTTGACAAGAACGCAGCTATCCATTTGTTCAGGGATCCAGAAATGCCGTAAGAGCTTAGTTTTAACAGTAGTTTGTCCTGTACCACTGAATCAAAGGCTTTGCAGAAGTCTATGTAAATTGTGTCTACTGATTTACCCTAGTCTAGTTTTGTAGTCCAAATGTTTTTGCAGTGTAGGAGTTGCAGATTACAGGACAATTTTTTCCTGAAAAATTTATAAATAAAATATATTTATAAAATATATATTTATAAAAATAAAATATTTTTATAAAAACTTATCCAGAAGGTTGAAGGCTTGCAAACCAATGATCAGAAAATAACATGGTTTTTGCTGTTAGAAGCAGCTAGACTGGGTGGGTGTCAGGCTCCAAAACCCAAGAAAGAAACGTTGAGTTTCTTCTAAGCAATTTCCTTGATTGTTCCTCACCTATAGACAGAATCTTGCCAAATTAAAACAAACTACTTGCCTTACTGAGGATATACACTGAGGTAAAACATATGAAGGGTTGCAGGAATTTGATATGGCCACTCTACAGAAGAAATAGATAATAGATAGATAGATAGATAGATAGATAGATAGATAGATAGATAGATAGATAGATAGATAGATAGATAGATAGATAGATAGGGAAAGACAGAGAGAGAGAGAGAGAGAGAGAGAGAGAGACGGACGGATGCAGAGATATAGAGATAGATAGATAGATAGATAGATAGATAGATAGATAGATAGATAGATAGATAGATAGATAGATAGATAGATCAGCGGTTCTCAACCTGTGGGTCGGGACCCCGTTGGGGGTTGAATGACGATTTGCCAGGGGTTGCCTAAGACCATCGGAAATATGGGAAGTATACTCGCGATTCGAAGAATCGCACTCCAATGGTTGACTCCACAAGCTAGCTGCAGGCTCTTCAAATCGCTAGCCGAATTCGGCTTCAGGCGCAATGAATTAAAAAAGAGAGAAATCTTTGCTCTGATGTCTCCCTCTCAAGCCAGCTGCAATCACTCCCAATCGCTAGCCTAATCTGGCTTCAGGCGCGATAAACTTAATAGGGGAGGAGTCTCCGCTTTAATGCCTCCGTCCTCAAGGCAATCGCAAGCAGTTCAGATCGCTAGCCAATACAGCTTCAGGCGCGATAAATTCAAAACGAAAATAATTTTACAGTTGGGGTCACCACATCGTGGGGAATTGTATTAAAGGGGTCACCACATCGTGGGGAATTGTATTAAAGGGGTCGCAGCACTATAAAGGTTGAGAACCACTGAGATAAATAGATAGATGATAGATAGATAGACAGACAGACAGACAGACACAGAGAGATAGAAAGACAGACAGAGAGACAAATGAGAGAGAGAGAGAGAGAGAGAGAGAGAGAGAGAGAAACAGAGATGATAGATAGATGATAGATAGATGATAGATAGATAGACAGAGACAGACTGGCAGACAAACAGCCGACATGATACTGAGAGAAGAGAGAGATACAGACAGATAGAAAGAAAGAAAAAAAGAAAGAGAAAGAAAGAGAGAAAGAGAGAGAGAAAGAGAGAGAGACAGATGGATAAAGTTATAGATATGCACAAATATATCCTTATACCCAAGCAGAAGAATTTTTCCGTAAAAAAGAGAAATGTTCTTTACTGAGTACTTGGAAGGCCCACATATTAAATCAGGGAGAGCAGGAAATAAACCTTGGCCCAATCCTCAAGACTTCCAAGTAGGAAATGAATGTCTCTCTTTCTGTCGCTGCTGATTATTCCACACTCTCTTTCATTGCTGATTTAATCTGTGAATCTTTCTAAACAGCACTTACACAGAGGTTTATCTCGAAATACTTACGTACAGCAGTACTTAAATGAATGTTTTCTGCCTCTCAAGTACATATCTGAACCTACGTTTTGCCACATTCCAGCTGCCTAAAACCAGGTTGTAAATTTGAGAGAGAAGTGAAATCAATTGGAGAGATTTAGGCAATTCACGGAAGAATTTAAGACCGAATGCTTGGTTCCAGCCTATAGTTTAAATGTTTCGATTTATAAATGCACAAAATTGCTTACAAAAGAAAGTTAATTTTCAGGGGCGATATTATGCTGTGGGATGCAGTAGGCAAGAACAGAAAGCATAGATACAACAGCATTTATTGACTTGAACTGAACAACAACAGGCAAATTCCTGTAATTTTATACTCTGGGCCCACACGTCCTCAGCCAGTCATAATGCTTGAAAAAGCCCGTCCAAATTTGAATGTTCCAAGTTTCCCTCCAAAACAGCTGAAGATAACAATTAAGGTCATCTAAAGCAACCTTGGCAACTTTAAGACTTGTGGCCTTCAACTCCTACCATAAATAGAGATACCATAAGTAGGCCTTGACCCTAACACAGGACTGGATCTTGATAGAATAGAATAGAATAGAATTTTATTGGCCAAGTGTGATTGGACACACAAGGAATTTGTCTTGGTGCATATGCTCTCAGTGTACATAAAAGAAAAGATACGTTCATCAAGGTACAACATTTACAACACAATTGATGATCAATATATCAATATAAATCATAAGGATTGCCAGCAACAAGTTATGGTCATACAGTCATAAGTGGAAAGAGATTGGCGATGGGAACTATGAAACGATTAATAGTAGTGCAGATTCAGTAAATAGTCTGACAGTGTTGAGGGAATTATTTGTTTAGCAGAGTGATGGCCTTCGGGAAAAAACTTTTCTTGTGTCTAGTTGTTCTGGTGTGCAATGCTCTATAGCGTCGTTTTGAGGGTAGGAGTTGAAACAGTTTATGTCCAGGATGCGAGGGATCTGCAAATATTTTCACGGCCCTCTTCTTGATTCGTGCAGTATACAGGTCCTCAATGGAAGGCAATTGATTGTTCTACAGAGAACCACGACCCAAAAGCGAGTACAATCAGGATCCATTCTGAAGAGGGGTTTCAGGGTACAGGTAGTCCTCGATCTATGACCACAAATTGAGGTCATAGGTCGAGACTACCTGTACCTCAACCTCTTCAGAATGGATCCTGATTGTCTCTATTGATCCCAAAATTTCTGGTGCTGAAAGAGTGCAGAAGAGCAACAAAGATGATTAGGGACTGAGGCTAAAACATATGAAGAACGGTTTAAGGAACACGGTATGTCTAGCTGAATAGAAAATAATGGCTAGGGCAGCAATGGCGAATCTTTTTGGCACCGAGTGCCAAACAGATCACATGGAAACATCGCATATGCATGTGTGTGCTCATCAGGGCCGCACTTTGGAAAAGTCGAACTTCTGGGTTCTAGCATGCATGCAGCCAATGATCAATGGCCAGCGTGCATTGCACCAGTTGGTTTTCAGCACTGCCATGTGTGCAAAGGATCACACTCCAGAAAAGCCGAACTTCGAGTTCTGGCGCATGCACAACTGAAAATCAGCTGGCTGGTGCACATGCGAACACTGGTTTCGGCACTGTCATACATATGAATGACAACCGATCATCGTGTGCACATGCGTGCCAGAAACCTGGAAGAAAAACATGCAAGGCCATATGTGCCAGGCGACATGACTTTGTGTGCCACTTTGGGCACCCATGCCATAGGGTGACATGAATAGTAGCGTTCCAATATTTGAGGGGCTGCCACAGAGAGGAAGGGGTCAAGCTATTTTCTGAAGCACCTGAAAGCCAGACAAGGAACAATGGATGGAAACTGAACAAGGAGAGATTCAACCTAGACATAAGGAGAAATTGAGAGCAATCAACCCATGGGACAGAAGTTGCCTCCGGAAGTTGTGGGAGCTTCATCACTGGATGCTTTCAAGAAGAGACTGATTGCCATCTGTCAGGAATGGTGTAGGGTCTCCTGCTTGGGTGGGGGTGGGGCATTGAATTAAATGGCCTACAACAGGTATCAAACGCGAGGCCTGCAGGCAGGATTCAGCCCACGGGGTGTTTAAGCCTGGCCTGGGGGCTGACCTGAAAATATCAAAGGACTGGCCCACAGTGCCCCTGCCAGCCAAAATAGATTGTGGTTGGGGGCACATGCCCATTTTTGGCCTCCCCGGCCTCCTGTGGTGCTCTGCCGGCCAAAAATGGACCGCGCTGAGGCTTTTTTTTTTTTTTTAATTTACATTTATATCCCAGCCCTTCTCCGAAGACTCAGGGCGGCTTACAGTGTAAGCAATAGTCTCATTCTATTTGTATATTTACAAAGTCAACTTATTGCCCCAACAATCTGGGTCCTCATTTTACCTACCTTATAAGGGATGGAAGGCTGAGTCGACCTTGGGCCTGTTGGAATTCGAGCCTGCTGTAATTGCAGGCTGCTGTGTTTTAATAACAGGCTATCTTACAGCCTGAGCCACCACAGTTATATATACCTGTATATATAACTTTCTACTCAAGAACATTGGTTTGTGAAGGGTTCTGAGGTGATGAGGATCCAGACAGAAATTGGGAGCGCTTCTTTAGAAGCAAAAAAATAAAAATGCCTGGTTCATTTTAACTTTCCTATAGTTCGGATCTGGCCTAAAAGATGCTTATGCTGCTCAACATATTGTTGAGGCTCCGTGAGCAAAACCTATCCTGAATGTCTAGACCAGGGTGTCAAACACAATTTCATTGAGGCTGCATCAGGGTTGTGTTTGACCTCAGGAGCCAGGGTGGGCATGGCCAGCTTGACTTCACTCATGTCGGGGCACCTGTGTTGGCCGAGTGCTCTGCCAGTGAAAAGGGCTCTTGAGTTCTGTTTTCAGCTGCGGCGAGCCTCCTGCAGCCCTCCGCCAGTGAAAACAGAGCTCGGGAGACTGGGCGCAGCCCCCTGACCTCCATTTTCAGCCACGATGGCCTCCTGCAGCCTTCTGCCAGTGAAAACGGAGCTCTGTTTTCGCTGGCAGAGGCACCGCGGACTGGTCCTTTGCTGTTTCCAGGGTGACTCCATGGACCAGATCCAGTGGTGAAATTCAAATTTTTTTTACTAATGGTTCTGTGGGCATGGTTTGGGGGTGTGGTGTGGTGTGGTGTGGTTTGGTGGGCGTGGCTTGGTGAGCATGGCAGGGGAAGAATACTGCAAAATCTCCATTTCCACCCCACTCCAGGGAGAAGGATGCTGCAAAATCCCCATTCCTGGGGGAAGAATTGCAAAATCCCCATTCCCAACCCAGTCTGGGGCCAGCCAGAGGTGGTATTTGCCGGTTCTCCAAACTACTCAAAATTTCCACTACTGGTTCTCCAGAACCTGTCAGAAGCTGCTGGATTTCACCCCTGGCCAGATCTAAGCACCCCACGGGCCTTAAGTTTGATACCCTTGGTCTAGATGGAAAAACAACAACAATAACAACAACAACAACAACAACAACAACAAGAAAAAGCTGCAGCCCAATGGCTGATTAAGGGATAGGAAGACTGAAGAAATCCTCCAGCCGCCATCCAATCCAAACTCCCAGTACCCTAATAATTCATATTCTGCAGAAAGCTGCAGGCTTGAAGGAGAAGGCTTTTCTTGACAGTAACCTGGCACTTGCAATGTTGGAATATAATCATTTTATGATTGCTGGGGCAAGACTCTTGATTGCT
>NW_026682064.1:0-7500 GCF_028640845.1 Ahaetulla prasina | reverse complement strand
TATTTTGGGGTGTAGGCTATTGAGGTGTGTGAGGAAGTTTTCAAGTTTTTCTTTCCCGTGTGGCCAGATTATGAAGGTGTCGTCTACGTATCTGAGCCAGAGTTTGGGTTTGTGATCAGATTTTTCTAGTGCTTGGGTTTCAAAGTGTTCCATGTAGAGGTTGGCAATGACAGGTGAGAGGGGTGATCCCATGGGTGCGCCTTCTATTTGTTTGTATTTTTGTCCGTTATAGATGAAGTATGTGTTGGATAGGCAGTGGTTGGTCAGATCTAGGATGTGCTTGGGGGGGTTATATTTGTTTTGGATAGCTGTCAAGGCTTCTTTGATTGGCACTTGGGTGAAGAGGGATATGACATCAAAGCTCACGAGTAGGTCGCTGGGCTGTAAGTTTTGTTTCTTTATGATCTCTATGAACTGGAATGAGTTTTTTACGTGTGAGGCGATGGATTCTGCATAGGGCTGTAGTTGTTTGGCGAGAAATTTGGCTAGGTTTTGTAGAGGTGAGCCTATGGAGCTGACTATGGGTCTGAGTGGGGTTCCTTCTTTGTGTATCTTGGGGAGGCCGTAGAGCTTAGGGCATCTGGATGATTTCTCTCTGGGAATGATTCTTTGTTGGATTTCTTCGCTGATGGGGGAGGCTTTTATTTTGGATCTAGTGGTTTTTTCTAGGTAGGTGGTGGGGTCTGTTTTTAGGGGCTTGTATGCAGGGTCTTGGAGTAGGTTGGTTAATTTGGTTTGGTAGTCAGATGTGTTCATAACCACCGTGGCGTTGCCCTTGTCTGCTGGTAGGATTATTATGCTGGTATCTTTTTTCAGGTTAAGTAGTGCTGTCTGTTCCTCTTTGGGTAAGTTGCTTTTGGGTGGCTTGCTGCTGCAGAGGATGTTGGTGATTTGAGTCTGATTTTGTTAGCGTCATCGGGGTTGATTTTGGTCAGGCTGGTTTCAACTCCGCATATAATGGTCTCAGTGGGGATGTATTTGGGAGTGACTGCAAAGTTGAATCCTTTGGAAAGGACATCGGTTTCAGCTTTGGTGAGGATCCTATCTGAGATGTTATGCACTGTTTGTTCATGTGTTGCTGTGAGGGTGGAGGGTTTGTTTCTGGCGTTCTTGTAGTCTTGAGTTTGTTGGTGTGTGTGTCTGTCTTGAGGGTGGTCTGTGTTTCGGCTCTCCAGACGGCAAGTTGTTTGGATTTGTCCCAAAGTGCAGGGTGCATCTTGTTGCTGAGTTTGAGGTGAAGTGTGAGGAGATCTTTGTTGATTTGATCTAGGAGGAATCTTTTTGTGTGAAGTTCATTTCTGATTAAGGCCAATTCTGTTCTTTTTAGGATGCGTTTGGTGGCTGCAGAGTTGGAGTGGAATTTCAATTGGAAGCATTTGGGGATTAAATTTTGATCTCGGCAGTTTCGTAGGAATGCGAGGTCACATAAAATGGAAGCTCTTTGGACTTCTAGTTTTTCATAGGTCCTGGTCAGATGGTGGATTTCCTCCCCGTAGAGGTGCAATATTTGTTTTCTGAGGTTTTCACGGGTGTTTGTATAGGTCTTTGGTTATTGGGTTTTCTCCGTGTAAAATTGGAAGTGTCTTGGCGACGTTTCGTGAAGTCTCATTCGTCATCTTCAGGCTTCAGCTTACGTGCTTCTGGGAGCAATGTGTGATTGCAGCTGTTTCTTCTTTTTAACTGCTAGTGGGGTTTGAACTGATTGGGTGGGAGCTTGGCTGTGCTCTGATTGGATGTGGGTTTTTGTGCTCTGATTGGCTGGGGTGTGTCCTGTTTGGGTGGGGGCTTGGTTGTGCTCAAATTAGTCTGAGTTGCAGGGGGATCTGAGCTGGTGAGCTGCACTGCTGCTGTTTGGCTTCGTGTTCGTGGTCGTGCTACATCTTCGTAGTGGGTGTCAGTCTGCTGCATGTATGGATTGGAGGGTTTGAAATGGCTAATGTTGCAGCTGCGGTCTGGCTTCTGGTCCTTGGTCGTGCTTCCTGATCAGTGTGGGTTTGGGTGTGCTTTCTGGGTGGATGTGGTGGTGACATCCTGTGTGGACCTCGTGAGTGTGGGTCTGGTGTCATTCCTCGTGTTAGGGACACGTTTGTCAATAAGGCAGGTTTCCAAATGGCTGGTAGGCGGGAGGTATCATCTCGTTTGTTCATGCTGTGTGGGCGTTTTCTATCTCGATGGCTTCTCTGATTATTCTGTTGTTAAAGTGTTCAGTTTTGGCGATAGTTCTGGTCTTTTAAAGTCAATATCGTGTCCTGTGACTTTAAAGTGTTGGACCAGGGAAGAAGTTAGTTCCTCTTTTTGAATGAGTTCTTGTGTTCTTCAATCGTGCACTTATTCTTCTGTTGGTTTGTCCAATGTATGTGGTGGGGCGGTGCATGGGATTTCGTATACTCCTTGATTTTCTAACTCAATTTTGTCTTTGGGGTTTCTTAGGATGGTGGATATTTTTTGGTTTGTGCAGAATGCTGTCTTGATGCCAACCTCTACATGGAACCTCTACATGCCAACCTCTACATGGAACCTCTACATGCCAACCTCTACATATAGCCTACACCCCAAAATACAGTTCACCATGGAAACAGAAGTTAACAACCAACTTCCTTCCTAGATGTCTTAGTCTACAAGAAACCCAATGGCTCCTAGGACACACCATCTACCAGAAGAAAACACACACAAACCGCTATCTGCATGCACTCACACCACCACCACAGATCAACTCCGTAGCCAAGACACTCATCTCTAGAACAAAATGCTTAGCTGACGAACAACACCTAAAACCGAACTACACACTCTCACAAAGCATTACTAACATCCAATGGATTCCAGAAATAAGATTACCAAACTAATCCAAAAGAACCCCCACTAAAACCCAAGACAGAGAGCAAGAAAATGGCACAGCCCTCCTCCCATATATAAAAGGCACCACAGACAGAATCAGCAAGATCCTCCACAAACATAACATCAAGACAGCATTCTGCACAAACCAAAAATATCCACCATCCTAAGAAACCCCAAAGACAAAATTGAGTTAGAAAATCAAGGAGTATATGAAATCCCATGCACCGCCTGCCCACCACATACATTGGACAAACCAACAGAAGAATAAGTGCGCATTGAAGAACACAAGAACTCATTCAAAAAGAGGAACCAACTTCTTCCTGGTCCAACACTTTAAAGTCACAGGACACGATATTGACTTTAAAAGACCAGAACTATCGCCAAAACTGAACACTTTAACAACAGAATAATCAGAGAAGCCATCGAGATAAACGCCACACAGCATGAACAAGCGAGATGATACCTCCGCCTACCAGCCATTTGAAACCTGCCCTTATTGACAAGCGTGTCCTAACACGAGGAATGACACCAGACCCACACTCACGAGGTCCACACAGGATGTCACCACCACACATCCACCCAGAAAGCACCCAAACCCACACTGATCAGGAAGCACGACCAAGGACCAGAAGCCAGACCGCAGCTGCAACATTAGCCATTCAAACCCCTCCAATCCATACATGCAGCAGACTGACACCCACTAAGATGTAGCGACCACGAACACGAAGCCAAACAGCAGCAGTGCAGCTCACCAGCTCAAATCCCCTGCAACTCAGACTAACTGAGCACAACCAAGCCCCCAACAGGACACCCCAGCCAATCAGAGCACAAAAACCCCATCCAATCAGAGCACAGCCAGCTCCCACAATCAGTTCAAACCCCACTAGCAGTTAAAAGGAAGAAACAGCTGCAATCACACATTGCTCCCAGAAGCACTGAAGCTGAAGCCTGAAGATGACGAATGAGACTTGTCGAACGTCGCCAAGACACTTCCAATTTTACAGGAGAAAACCGAACAACCAAAGACCTATATATATATATATATATATATATATATATATATATATATATATATATATATATATAGGTCTTTGCTGTTCGGGTTTTCTCCGTGTAAGATTGGAAGTGTCTTGGCGACGTCGACGAAGTCTCATTCGCCATCTTCAGGCTTCAGCTTCAGTTTGGGAGCAATGTGTGATCGCAGCTGTTTCTTCCTTTAACTGCTAGTGGGGGTTTGAACTGATTGGAGTGAGCTGTGCTCTGATTGGATGGGCGTTTTCTGTGCTCTGATTGGCTGGGGTGTGTCCTGTGTTGGTGGGGCTTGGTTGTGCTCAGTCTAGTCTGTGCTGCAGGGGATTTGAGCTGGTGAGCTGCATAGCTGTTGTTTGGCTTTGTGGTCGTACATCTTCATAGGGTGTCAGTCTGCTGCATGAATGAATTGGAGGGGTTTGAAATGGCTAATGTTGCAGCTGCGGTCTGGCTTCTGGTCCTTGGTCGTGCTTCATGATCAGTGTGGGTTTGGGTCTGCTTTCTGGGTGGATGTGCGGTGGTGACATCCTGTGTGGACCTTGTGAGTGTGGGTCTGGTGTCATTCCTCGTGTTAGGGACTCGTTTGTCAATAAGGGCGGGTTTCCAAATGGCTGGTAGGCGGGAGGTGTCATCTCGTTTGTTCATGCTGTGTGGGCGTTTTTCTATCTCAATGGCTTCTCTGATTAATCAGAGAATATTCAGTTTGTTCAGAGCATGAACAAACGAGATGTCTTGAGTCCTAGGCTTGATTGAGTCTTGCTGGGTGATATTGTAATGAAGAGGGTTTTGGACAATTCCTATTATGGCTGAAGGCTAATCCTACCTTTGTTGGATCTTGGGTGAGGGTATTTGCTTATGAATAGCTATCTCTTTATCTCTTAAATGTTGACATCTGCTGTGGGCTATTGAGGAGGGTAGTGGCTATTAAGTGTGAGTCTGGTTTCTGCCTAAAAACAAAACATGTTTCTCCATTTCTCATCCAGGGAAATATAATATTCTGCCTTTTTAATATTTTCTAGAATAATATCATTTTTCTAAAAGGGTGGGTGCTAACTTTCTACAATAATAAAGGTGGGATAACATATCTCTTTTTTAAAAAAAACACATCCTGCATAAATTGAACCAAATCTTACTCTATACCCGTTAAACAGGATAGCTTCAGCATGCAGTACTGGTAATGCAGAGGCTCACATGTCAAAGAATGTTTATGCAGCATCGACAAATCTAATTCCATACTATTATAACACAATGTCATTCTATCGTACTTGTGAATGTATTCTTATACAGTCTTTGTCGGAGATATGTCTGTAGGAGTTTCATTTACGCTTAATAACGCGCTAATTTGGGGAACTTAGCAGACATTAGTTTTCTTTTCAAGGTGACAAAAATATTTAGCATTTCAAAAGTGAAATGTTTGAATCTTTATTACACAGCTTTGATTTTTTTTTTCCTCCAGTGTTTTGATTGATCATTACACCAGCTGTTCAAAATATACTTGGATCTTGGCTGCTGAGAATAAACCATGCAGGGGAGGAAAAATTGTCTAATGCTTCAAGTACTTGCTAATGATTTTTTATTTTATTTTTTTGGTAGAAGATTGCTTAAACTCTGCTGAAATATATCTGATGATCCTTTCATATACACAGAATTACCTGTTAACGATAAATTGGACCAGGAAGAAGTTGGTTCCTCTTTTGAATGAGTTCTTGTGTTCTTCAATCGTGCACTTATTCTTCTGTTGGTTTGTCCAATGTATGTGGTGGGGCAGGCGGTGCATGGGATTTCATATACTCCTTGATTTTCTAACTCAATTTTGTCTTTGGGGTTTTAGGATGGTGGATATTTTTGGTTTGTGCAGAATGCTGTCTTGATGTTATGTTTGTGGAGGATCTTGCTGATTCTGTCTGTGGTGCCTTTATATATGGGAGGAGGGCTGTGCCATTTGCTCTCTGTCTTGGGTTTTAGTGGGGGTTCTTTTGGATTAGTTTGGTAATCTTATTTCTGGAATCCATTGGATGTTAGTACGTTTGTGAGAGTGTGTAGTTCGGTTTTTAGGTGTTGTTCGTCAGCTAAGCATTTTGTTCTAGAGATGAGTGTCTTGGCTACGGAGTTGATCTGTGCTGGGTGGTGGTGTGAGAGTGCATGCAGATAGCGGTTTGTGTGTTTTCTTCTGGTAGATGGTGTCCTAGGGAGCCATTGGGTTTCTTGTAGACTAAGACATCTAGGAAGGAAGTTGGTTGTTAACTTCTGTTTCATGGTGAACTGTATTTTGGGGTGTAGGCTATTGAGGTGTGTGAGGAAGTTTTCAAGTTTTTCTTTCCGTCCAGATTATGAAGGTGTCGTCACGATCTGAGCCAGAGTTTGGGTTTGTGATCAGATTTTTCTAGTGCTTGGGTTTCAAAGTGTTCCATGTAGAGGTTGGCAATGACAGGTGAGAGGGTGATCCCATGGGTGCGCCTTCTATTTGTTTGTATTTTGTCCGTTATAGATGAAGTATGTGTTGGATAGGCAGTGGTTGGTCAGATCTAGGATGTGCTTGGGGGTTATATTTGTTTTGGATAGCTGTCAAGGCTTCTTTGATTGGCACTTGGGTGAAGAGGATATGACATCAAAGCTCACGAGTAGGTCGCTGGGCTGTAAGTTTTGTTTCTTTATGATCTCTATGAACTGGAATGAGTTTTTTGTGTGAGGCGATGGATTCTGCATAGGGCTGTAGTTGTTTGAGAAATTTGGCTAGGTTTTGTAGAGGTGAGCCTATGGAGCTGACTATGGGTCTGAGTGGGGTTCCTTCTTTGTGTATCTTGGGAGGCCGTAGAGCTTAGGCATCTGGATGATTTCTCTGGGAATGATTCTTTGTTGGATTTCTTCGCTGATGGGGGAGGCTTTTATTTTGGATCTAGTGGTTTTTTCTAGGTAGGTGGTGGGGTCTGTTTTCACGGGCTTGTATGCAGGGTCTTGGAGTAGGTTGGTTAATTTGGTTTGGTAGTCAGATGTGTTCATAACCACCGTGGCGCTGCCCTTGTCTGCTGGTAGGATTATTATGCTGGTGTCTTTTTCAGGTTAAGTAGTGCTGTCTGTTCCTCTTGGGTAAGTTGCTTTTGGGTGGCTTGCTGCTGCAGAGGATGTTGGTGATTTCGAGTCTGATTTTGTTAGCGCCATCGGGTTGATTTTGGTCAGGCTGGTTTCAACTCCGCATATAATGGTCTCAGTGGGATGTATTTGGGAGTGACTGCAAAGTTGAATCCTTTGAAAGGACATCGGTTTCAGCTTTGGTGAGGATCCTATCTGAGATGTTATGCACTGTTTGTTTCATGTGGCTGTGAGGGTGGAGGGGTTTGTTTCTGGCGTTCTTGTAGTCTTCGGAGTTTGTTGGTGTGTGTGTCGTCTTGAGGGTGGTCTGTGTTTCGCCTCCAGACGGCAAGTTGTTTTGGATTTGTCCCAAAGTGCAGGGTGCATCTTGTTGCTGAGTTTGAGGTGAAGTGTGAGGAGATCTTTGTTGATTTGATCTAGGAGGAATCTTTTTGTGAAGTTCATTTCTGATTAGGCCAATTCTGTTCTTTTTAGGATGCTTTGTGGCTGCAGAGTTGGAGTGGAATTTCAATTGGAAGCATGTGGGATTAAATTTTGATCTCGGCA
>NW_026682063.1:0-11130 GCF_028640845.1 Ahaetulla prasina | reverse complement strand
TCTAAATTACCTGAAGGACAAGAAGCAATGGATGGGAACAATCAAGGAGAGAACCAGCCTACAAATAAGGTTTGCTGACAGTCAGAACAATCAATCAGTGGAGTGGCTTGTCTTCAGAAGTTGTGGGTGCTCCAACACTGGAGGTTTTTAAGAATAGATTGGAAAAGCCATTTGTCTGAAATGGCATAGGATCTCCACCTTGAGCAATGGGTTGGTCCCTTCCAGCTCTGTTATTATGCAAGATCTCAAATCTCCAGTATTTGAATAAGAGTTAATAATATTCATTCATTCAACTTCTACATGTATGGTGGGTGACACCTCCAATCGTTATTAATTTGTTTCTGCATTGATTTCAAGATTTTAGCTTTGGCAGGAAGCCAACTAAAGAATCAGCTACTCCAGTCTGAAGCTATGCTGGAACCATACCCAGCTTCTAAACCACTCCTTCCACTCTTTATGATGATAAAATGAAGAGGACCTTTTGCAAGGTAGCATCTAGATTATGATATCCTCTTCAAATAATTGGTGGCCCCCCCCAGCATTGCTATTTGATTAAGATTTATTGACATGATATGATAGCTTTATTGATTAGCCTATAGGCCATATCAAAGCACAAGGTGCAAACATGTATCACCTATAAAATCTTATACAAACAATTTAAAATAAGAGTAGGGTAAAATACAATAGTTATAGGATAAGATACAATATAATTTAATACAAAAATACATAAAATAGAATAAAATGACATAACATTATATTTCATTGTGGCCCTTACAATCTACCCCAATCAGTCCCACATATGCAGATCTCAACCGAACCATTTGTTTAAGTACAGTGCGATGTTAAATGTTATTTTCAGGTTCTGGCTGCACATAAGGCAAGCTGTTCCACTGATTGAAAGTCTTTCAACACTGAATGAATTTCTTTCAAGCCTTAGTGAAAGAAGTTTTAAATTCAAGTTTAAAGTCCTTAAAAATTAAGAATAAATAGCAAAAGAATGATTAACAAACATTGTAGAAAGTCACAAAAAAAGGGTCCCGATAAATTTGAGATATGATTTTGGAATTAATTATAAAGCATCCTTCCCATGAGAAAATGTTTTTATTTTGAATTCTTTAAAAAAAGATGACTTTAACATTGGACATTAAAGACCCAGAAGGAACTAAAAATGAGAAGAACAGAAACTTAACATACAAATACAATATGAAACAAAATATGTTAACGTTGGATGTATTGAATATTTTTGAACAATGGACCCAAGAATTAATTTTAAGAGTATTTGCTTTTATAGAGAGACTGTGTTTAAAAAAGGAAGAGGGATACATTTTAATCGGGCTGAAACTGATTTGAAAGTGAATTTTAAAATGACACTACAAAAATTATGTGAAAAAAAATGTTACCTTGGACATACAAAAGAAACCAACCAGCTAATGCCTTAATAATTAAAAGGGATATACAAGCGATATGCCAAGGAGCAACCTGGATAGTTTTTCTAGATTGGGTTTATAAAAGGGTTAAAGCTCTTAAGAATTTGTGAAAAGGAACAAAGAAAAAAATATGAAAAGAAATCAAGTTCTACAACATTATTTGAAGGAACTAAAGTTCTTGAAATGAGGTTAGACTAGAAGTTAGAAGGATTGTTAGAAGTAAAATGAAGAAACATAAAGTTGATTTATTTGATCACGGTTAAGAAAGTTGTGCTGTTATCTCTGGGAACACTTACTGGACTTTTTGCTGACAAGAGTACTGAAATAACAAAATTTAAGGATTTATTCATAGATAAGAGCTGGGTCACAGGAAGAGATCATTTGTTGTAAGAGAAAGTGATAAATTGCTAAAATTGTTATTTGTAATGAAGAAGGAATTCATTTCTATATATACATTTTTCTTTTCTTTTCTTACTATATTATTTTTCTTTTCTGTGCCTTCTATTTTGTTCTATTTTTTCTTTTATTCTTTTTTAGTTTGTATTAATTTTTATTTTTGTAAATGTAATTTTTAATAAAATTATTTAAAAAAAGACAGACTGTGTGGGTCTGGAAGAATAGACTGAGGCTAATTCTTAACCTCTTAACCTAATTCTTAAATTTGGGTGTTTTTCATGGCATTGGCCCTGATTATTTGAGGGATCCCTTAATTTCAGTTGTCTATGCATGTCTGACATGATCAAGCAGGGTGGATTAACTACAACTCCCAGTGATCACACAGTGTCATATTATGGGACCAGGATCTGCATCTACTCTATAGCAGCATCTGCTCTCTGGAATGATATCCCAATTGTGCACTTATGATATTTAGGACATTATAGAAACCTGGTTGTTCTTCCAGTCCTTGGGATAGGTTGATTGTAGAACCCCCTTTAGTTATGGTTGGTGGTTGATTTACAATTCTTACGGTTGGCTATGACCATCTTTATATGTTTTCTTTTTATTTCTATGCTGTTTATGATTATCAGAGTTATGTGACCTCAAAATTTTATAAATAACTAAATAAAAGTATATCTGTATATCATCTCTCTCTATCTCTGTCTTTCTCATCTATCTATCTATCTATCTATCTATCTATCTATCTATCTATCTATCTATCTATCTATCTATCATCCATCTACTCTATATTTTCCGTCTACCTTTATTATATTTTTAAAAAGTAAAGGTTTCCCCTGCCAGTCATGTCTGACTTTAGGGGGTGTTTATTTTCAAGTCACAGCCAAAGGGCCAATGCTGTGTGAAGACATTTCTGTGGTCATGTGGTCAACTTGGATATATGGTGAAAGTGCTGAATGCTGTTACCTTCCCACTGAACTGGTAGCTATTTATCTACTTGCATTGGAATGCTTTCAAATTGCTAGGTTGGCAGGAGATGGGGCCAGAAATGGGAGTTCCCTCTGTCTGTTATATTAAGCATCCCTAAAACATCCCTAAAACATATAAATGGCCATCTCAGATTTCAAGATAGAATCAGTCAGAAAGATTAGTGTTTAAACAAGGCCTAAATGTAGATTGCTGGCCCACACACCTCATTTTGAAAACCTGATGTGGCTCAGATACATGCAATATTCCATTTAAGTCTCTTCCCCCCTCCCTGGTGAATCTGGCTAAAATCTTTTAAATATAAATGGTTCCTCAGAAAACAACCCTTGTTAAATTTCTGACTGAACTGACTGAAAGCTGCTCCTTTTGAGGGGAAAGCCAGTGGTCCTGGTAGACCAAGACAGGGCATTTCTGAGGATGGAGATCCAGCAAAGTGCTAACAAAGCAAAGAGAATTAAAGGAAGCTTTAATTCCAAATGAGGATCATTTTGACAGAATTCAATGTCCCAAAGCCTTTTGCATTCCCTTGAACTAGCATTCAGGCACCCGAATTGCCTTGCAAAGTAAATTTCATATTAACAAGCAGAGAATCAATTTTAAATAACCATTAAAGTAATACAATTTCAAGCTTCAGGCCATGGGGTTTGATACTGTCTTGGCAGGCAGTCTAGTCCACAAAACCCAAGGGACTCTTAAAACTGCAGGGCTAGAAGCAGAGAACAAATAACTTCTTCCTCTCCGCATCCTTTCTATTAAGGTGTAACAAGAGCCTCAAAATGTGAAACAGAAACATTCCTGTGCTTAGACAACATTGCAGATTGTGCTGAAAGAACATCTCCTCCCTTTTTTATGCAAAAGAAGAACATGTGTTGGATTAAAAACAACTGCCAATTAAAAGCCATTATGGAAAGGAGGAAAAAAAATCTCTCCGGAATGAGAAACAGCAAGAACCTGCCATATCGGGCTCATGAATAGAGTGTTGGTTGGCACCATGAGCCACGTAATTTTGATCCAGACTCTGCCCCACCACTCCCCCATCTCTGCCTGGCCTAATCACTTGGCTCTTCATCCATTTCAAAGGCTATAATTAGGGGCTGATGGGTTCCATTATTCCACCCTACAGAAGTCATCACTTACAGATCACATCCTACCAGATCAGGACTGCTTCCTGATCTTGTGATTTTCTTGATCAAGCATAGTTCATTGTCAGGGCTGAAACTTTTACAACTTTCATCAGTAATAACCATTTAGATTGTAAGGAAATATGGCCTATACAGTGGTGGGATTCTACCGGTTCGCACCGGTTCTGTAGAACCGTTTGTTAGTAGTTAAGCAGTTTGGAGAATGTTTGTTAGAAGAAATCTCCTTTTGTTTTTTTCCACTTTACAGGGTTAATCCTGTAAGGAATTACAGCTTTCTGGTGACGTTTCCTAGCCTAATTTTTATTGCCCTGCTTACAGAAACTGCCTACAGAATATTTAACCCTTATTACATTCTTGGCAGTATGCCTAGACTTACCGTCTAGGACAGGGGTGTCCAAAGTTTTTTTGGTGAGGGCCAAATACAGAAAAATAAGCAAAGGCCCGGGCCACGGGGGATGGGCGTGGCTTATTTTGGGGTGTGGCTTGGTGGTCATGTGACTGGTGGGCGTGGCTAACTGCTCATGTGACTGAGTGGATGTGGCTATGGGCATAGAAACTCAGAGGGTTGTGCAATTTTGACCAGTCCTCACACTTATGACCATCCTCACATTTATGCCCATTGCAGCATTTTAACAACCATATCACTCATTTCACAACTGCTTCTCTTCACCACGGTTACAAGATAGGGTGCAAAATGTAAAGATAGTTGTAGGTGTGAGGACCAGTCAAAAGTGTGAGGACAGGTCAAAAATAACTTTTTCAGCCCTCTGAGTAGTCCTTATGCACAAAATGCTGCAACAGGCATAAATGATGACCGGTCATAAGTGTGAGGACTGGTCAAAAGTGTGAGAACCTGTCAGAAATCACTTTTTTCAGCCGTCTGGGTAGTCCCTATGCACAGTTTAGGCTTAAGTATACGAAAGTTTGGTGGTTGAGACACGAAGGACTTCACAGAGATGGCTATCAGTCATTCTGGATCTCAGTCTGCTTTTGTTCTGATTTAACAGAGAAAATGTTTGTTCACATATGTATGTTGAGCCGAACAGGCTCATCATTCTTTTTGCGTGGCGTCTCATCAGAGGAAACTTGGCATGATCCAAACTCTGATAGAAGTCAGGGAGGGAGAGAAGCTGATGTTGACTCTTCAGAGAATCATCACATTGCATTTCAATCAGTTCTAACTGCAGACTCTCCTCCACTTCTTCTGCATCCACCAGGAAGGGGGTCGAGAACAGCTTGATTTGTTTTTCAATGACAGAAAAATCTTGAAAACGCTGGTTGAATTCTGTCACAAGAGATGTAATTACAGAAACATATTTCTCCTTTTTAGCAGAAAGGTCTGCCTTTGGAAAAGCAGACTTGATTTCAGACAGCGCAGGGAAGTGTGCAGTTTACAATATGTGGATATCATCTTCATTTAAGGGGGGAAAATGTTTCATATTCATTCATCTTGGTGTCAAACTTGGTCTCTTTAAGATTTGTGGATTCAACTCCCAGAGTCCTCAGCCAGCAAAGCTGGCTGAGGAACCTGGGAATTGAAGTCCAAGTCTTAAAGAGACCAGGTTTGACACCCTGATCTTGGCTTTTTTTGTATTTGGTATGAACTTGAAACTCCTTCGTTATTCCCTGCCCAAGGGGTGGAGGCGAGGAGCCTCGCAGGCGGCCCGAGGAAGGCGAGGGTAGAACTGCTGGAGTCGGGCACGGCCAGCAGCCTCTTTCTCGCCGCCGCCTCCTCCGCCTCCCTTCGTTATTCCCTGCCCAAGGGGTGGAGGCGAGGAGCCTCGCCAGGCGGCCCAAGGAAGGCGAGGGTAGAACTGCTGGGGTCGGCACGGCCAGCAGCCTCTTTCGCGCCACCGCCTCCTCCACCCCTCCTTCTTATTCCCTGCCCAAGGGGTGGAGGCGAGGAGCCTCGCCAGGTGGCCCAAGGCGAGGGTAGAACTGCTGGGGTCGGGCACAGCCAGCAGCCTCTTTCTCGCCGCCTCCTCCTCCGCCTCTCCTTCGTTATTCCCTGCCCAAGGGGTGGAGGCGCGAGGAGCCTCGCCAGGCGGCCCGAGGAAGGCAAGGGTAGAACTGCTGGGGTCGGGCACAGCCAGCAGCCTCTTTCTCGCTCGCCACCGCCTCCTCCACCCCCTCCCTTCGTTATTCCCTGCCCAAGGGGTGGAGGCGCGAGGAGCCTCGCCAGGCGGCCCAAGGAAGGCGAGGGTAGAACTGCTGGGGTCGGGCACAGCCAGCAGCCTCTTTCTCGCTCGCCGCCGCCTCCTCCGCCCCCTCCCTTCGTTATTCCCTGCCCAAGGGGTGGAGGCGCGAGGAGCCTCGCCAGGCGGCCCGAGGAAGGCAAGGGTAGAACTGCTGGGGTCGGGCACAGCCAGCAGCCTCTTTCCCGCTCGCCGCCTCACCTGTTTCTCGATGGCTGTCACTGCCGCCACGCGTGTCCTACATGGGGAGGCGCGAGGAGCCTCGCCAGGTGGCCCGAGGAAGGCGAGGGTAGAACTGCTGGGGTCGGGCACGGCCAGCAGCCTCTTTCTCGCTCGCCGCCGCCTCCTCCGCCCCCTCCCTTCATTATTCCCTGCCCAAGGGGTGGAGGCGCGAGGAGCCTCGCCAGGCGGCCCGAGGAAGGCGAGGTAGAACTGCTGGGGTCGGGCACGCCAGCAGCCTCTTCCGCGCTCGCTGCCTCCTCCCCTGTTTCTGGATGGCTGTCATTGCCGCCACGGGTGTCCGACAGGGGGAGGCGCGAGGAGCCTCACTAGGCGGCCCGAGGAAGGCGAGGGTAGAACTGCTGGGGTCGGGCACGGCCAGCAGCCTCTTTCCCGCTCGCCTCCTCCGCCCTCCTTCATTATTCCCCGCCCATGGGGAGGAGCTGCGAGCCTCAAGAGCGAACCACCGGCAAGCACCGGAGGCAGCCGAAAGGGCCATATTCAGTTATACTTTCAAAATTTGCTGCGGGCCAATAAAACTGACCTGGGCGCAGTTGGCCGGGCCGTAGTTGGACACCCTGGTCTAGGAGCTTCTCAGAGGGTTTTTCATGACTTTCTTAAAGAGGAAAGGGTTGTTTTAAGCTTTTACACTGCTGTTCGGAGGAAATACTCCCCTGTTGGAGTTCTTCCAGCCAGGATGCAATGATCAGCACTTTGAAGAAATAATTGAATAATGAAGCAGAAGCTTTTAATGACAAGGAACCAAGATGAGTGACATTCAGCAAGGCTTATTGGCTAGCTAAAAAGACTGACATTCAAACATGAGTTTAATACCCTTTCTGACTTTTGGTCTAAAACTGGTTTTTAGTGAAGTTTAATTCTGTGCTTGGTGATGTTTAATCCTGTGTTTAGTGATGAGATAATTTTCCCTATTCAGCTTTATTTGGAAGGAAAAAAGTTAATCTCTGTTCCTGAAAAGAAGCAGCTTCGGAAAACTGACTAGTTCCTGTGTCTATTTGTTCTGGTAATTGGTGTAACAAGCAACAGATATTGTTTGCTTCTTTGCTTCATTCTGGAGAGCTTAAATGACCTCTCTGCTAAAGGGTTTCATTTTATGAGCAAGAGTTGGCTGCTGATAGTTATTATTGCATTTTAACTACTTCAATTCCTCAAGGTACTCTGGCACCCTGCCTGATTTGTAACTCCAGTTTGCAGGTATTTCTAATCTAATGATTGGTATTTGGGGCAGCTTTTTGCAAGCAAAGAAGCCTTTTGTATTTTTGTACAGGTAATCCTTGACTTACAACAGTTACAGTGGCACTGAAAAAAGTGACTTATGACCATTTTTCACACTTACGACCCTTGCAGCAAACTGTCATTAGGGCAAAGAAGCGATGTCACATGACCACCTGGTCACGCCCACCTGGTGGTCACGCTGCTGTGAAGCACCACAGTTGTGAAATGAGTGACATAGTTGTTAAGAATGCTGCAACGGGCATAAATGATGACTGGTCAAAAGTGTGAAGACCTGTCAGAAATCACTTTTTTCAGCAATCTGGGTAGTCCAAAGGTGCATAGGGACTACTCAGGGGGCTGAAAAAGTTACTTTTGACTGGTCCTCACACTTTTGACCGGTCCTCGCACTTACGACTGTCCTCACATTTTACGTTTTGCGTCCTATCTTATAACCATGGTGAAGATAAGCAGTTGTGAAATGAGTGACACGAAGCAGTTATGACATTGAGTTGTGACATGAGTGTTAATGCTGCAATGGGCATAAATGTGAGGATGGTCAAAAGTGTGAGGACTGGTCAGAAATGACTTTTTTCAGCCCTCTGAGTAGTCCCTATGCACATAGCCTTTGTGTCTATCTTACATCCTGCCTTTATTCTACCATATCCTTTCCCCACAACCATTGGAGTTTCTTTGACGGGCTTCTTTCTCCACTCAGTAAGTTTCCACTACGCAGCAGATTTAATTTTAAATTTTTCTTTCAATATTAGAAAACATTCACTTATTCCTATCAGCACAACTGATTTTAGCTAAACAACTAATGTCTCTTTCCAGCACAGTTTGACTTCTGAAGCATGAAGGTATCCGTGCTATACTTTCCTAGGCAATAGTACAGGAATGGGTTGTCATTGTCTTCGTCCAAGACATTTTATTCTTTCCAATCCAGTACCAATTGAAATAAAATCATGTAAAGCATCTTGGAATTCTGTCATTCAGCAATTTACTCTAGGAGCTGTGTTTCTTAACCTTGGCCATTTGGTAAGTGTATTTCGACTCCCAGAATTCCCCAGCAAGTCATGGAATTCTGAGAGTTCACATATCTTCAAATGGGCAAGGTTGAGAAACACTGTTGTAATGGAAAAGGACATAGTAGAAGAGAATGCAGACTTTACAGAGTCAAGACCCAATCATCACAGAGAGATAATGGATCAATATCCTAAATCGGGTGTTGGCGACCTGCAGCCCGAGAGCCGCATGCAGCTCTTTGACCCCTCTCCTGCGGCTCCCTGCCAACCCGGGCACACGGTCTGCTCTCCGCCCGGAGAAGGCGCGAGCCTCTTCCGCAGAACCGCGCAGCTGAAGCGTCCCTAGCGTTTTCTCTGCACTGCCCGCGACCGGCTGCTTTTTGCTATTCCGCATTCTTCACAGGCAGCTCAGTGCCAGCCGCGGTTCCCTTGGTGTCGGCTCAGGAAGGAGGGGAATGGGGAGGGGCAGCAGAGCAGCCACCGGCGCCGGGCGCCGGGAGGGAAGAGCTCCAGCTCTCCTGCACAGCGTGGCTATCTTGCATTGCACAGGAATCTCCTGCACTGTGGCTCTCCAGTTTTGTGCAGATGTGCAAAGTGGCTCTCCTGCACAGCGCAGGAATGTCCTGCATACCTTGGCCCTCCTGCCCTGCACATTTTGGCTCTCCTTCGCTGCACAGCTGACTATTCACCTCACTGTGCCATGGTGGCAGCGGGAGGAGGAGTCGCCGTCCCCGCCGCCATGATCCTGGCCCAGGAGGGCATTTCACTTGTGTGTGCTGTGCGAGAAAAGATGAGAGAGAGAGAGAAAGAGGTGGGGAGGAGAGAATGAGAAATGATGGAGGAGAAAATGAGAGAGAAAAGAGGAGAAAACAATTGAGAGAGAGAGAGGAGAGAGGAGAGAAAAATGAAAGAGCTGGAGGGAGAGAATGAGAGAGAGGAAAAGAGCGAGAAACAAATGAGAGAGAGAAGGGGAGAGAAAAGAAGAGAAAGGAAAGAAAAAGAAAGAAACTCTCAGACCTATGATGAAAGCAATGGCAAACTAGATCTCTTGCCAAGAAAACTGCAGTTTGCCAAAAGGCACAAATTGGAAGCAAGTCTGATTTTTAAAAAGGAAATAACAGAGATGGCAAAAATGCACTGAAAATAAGATTATTTATAATTTTGGATAATGTATTATATTGTCAAACTCAAAAGAAATCAATATATATACGCTATTGCTGTTAGTACAATCTCACCAGCTTCTATCAACTTAGAGTTCACTATGAAAGGATTACAGAGAAGCAATTTCTCCCAATTAATAACTTTATTTTGGATTTGCTATCGCATTCAATGAGAAAGAAAGAAAAGGAAAAAGGGGAAGGAAGGAAGGAAAAAAAGAAAAAGAAAAAAGAGAGGAGAGGAGAGGAAAAAGAGAAAAACAGAAATGTGAGGGAGGGAGGAGAGAGAGAGAGAGAGAGAAAACATCAAGAGCCATGAAACCTGGGTAGGCATGGCTGAGGTCATGTGACTGGGCAGGAGGACGTTGAGTTGGCCATGGCCACCCAGGTTTTGTGTTTTCTTTTCTGTTTTCTTTTCTGTGGGAAACGGGCCTAAATGGCTCTTTGGGTGTTCAAGGTTTCAGACCCCTGTCCTAAATGACAAAATTAGGATTATAAAAAGAAAGAGGTTGAGACTGAAACCATTTTTGTTAGCAAATAAATGCTTAGTTAACATTAGATATGATTTTGAATTCATAAAGAAAACAGATTTTTGCTGATCAAGTCAATATATTTGTAAGGGATATATTTATAAACCTTGATGACTCTTACCAAGGAAAAAGGAATATAGCAAATGGAACGCCAATAGATATATGTAGGAAAGGCACTGAAACCGAAATGCCTGATAAATGATAACTAATGAGAGCAGGAACATTGTATTTCAAGAAGCATTTTGTGTATCTGAATTGAATTAAAATAAGTCTATGTTATTTTATATAATATGGCTGTAAAATTGTGCTTAAAATAAACTACTGCTACAAAGGAACAATAAAGTAATGTTCATGGAAAGCAAAAGGGAGCAAATGTGCGGGAGCTTATGCTATCTAAAGGAACAGAAAAATAGGATGCAGACACACAAATTCTGCAAAATAACATAGAAGATTTGGTCAGATAGATTAATCTGCTATTAGGAAAATAAAGGTTGCACACTTAGCAATTGGATTGAATATCTGTCTTTGCAAGAAACAAATGGAGTTAAAGTGGGATTGTTGCTTAAACTCAAAAGTGAAAAGGCAACAGAGTTCCCAGAGTTGAATTCAAACTAGCCACCCACCCACCCATTTAATAGACATTTGTAGTCTCATGCCAATCAAAATGAAGCAGGAGGAAAATTATGAAAACCCCATTCAAGGACTGTCACTTAAAATATCTCTTAATCATAAAGAGTGAGAAATTTAAGCTTATACTGCACTTACAGAGAAAACAATGTATATTTATATAGTGAATATTTTAAATAAAATGTCTATACT
>NW_026682062.1:0-11139 GCF_028640845.1 Ahaetulla prasina | reverse complement strand
GCTTCTGCGTATGTGCAGAAGCGTCACGTTGAGTGTGAGCGCCCAAACGCCCACGAGCAAACTGGTAGCGACAGGTTTTGAAACCTGCCCCTGATATGTTACACACATGCAAAGATGCCCCAACTCTGCTGGTCTAATTTTAAATACAAGGCATACAGATTTTCAATTAATATGAGAGCATCTATAAAGTGCGGATAATGACTCAGCAATGAATAAATAAATTGTGCAAAACAGGGCAGTGGGATTAAGTATCTACTTCTGTAGAATAACTTAGATACATGGATAATTGAATAAATATGACTCAATTAACCACAAATGAGCGTATGGCATGAAGATAGCCAGTTGAATTTATCTCTGCTGAGACTGTTACCGGCAATGAGTAAAACTGAAGAGGAATGTCAGAACTAACTGGATCTAAAAATATTTCCCCCATTATCCCATTATCCCCCCATTATCCCCCCATTATGGGCCTCTGGTGGCTCAGCAGACTAAGTCTGTCTGTTATTAACACAGCTGCTTGCAATTACTGCAAGTTCAAGTCCCACCAGGCCCAAGGTTGACTCAGCCTTCCATCCTTTATAAGGTAGGTAAAATGAGGACCCAGATTGTTGGGGGCAATAAAAGTTGACTTTGTATATAATATACAAATGGATGAAGACTATTGCTTAACACTGTGTAAGCCGCCCTGAGTCTTCGGAGAAGGGCGGGATATAAATTCAAATAAAATTAAATTAAATTAAATTAAATAAATAAATATTTTACATGTATTGTCCATCTACATTCATTCATTCATTCATTCATTCATACCGCACCTTTATTATTTTTATAAATAATTCGAAACAGTAAACTAAGGCTACTTCCTCCTTATATAACAACAACCCTGTGAGGTGAGTTAGCCTGAGAGAGAAAGTGACTGGCCCAAGGTCACCCAGCTGCCTTTCATACCTAAGGCAGGACTAGAACTCACAATCTCCTGGTTTCCATATATAAGCAGTACTTTGGATTCAGGATACTGAATAGTCTTTCACAGTGTTTAGGAAGATAAAACTCAGTTCTTTTAAGAAAACAGATTTAATGCCACAAAACATGAACCCAGAGGGAAGCAATTCAGAGATATATTAGAGTAGATTACTTCTTATTCTGCAACGATGGTACTCTTTTTGTAGCTCAATTTCTAACATTGTTGGTCCAAGCAATTTGCTGCCTAAAGCAAAGGACAAGGTAACAACAACCTACACTCATTTCTTTACATGGAGAGCTGTCGGGACAGCTGGCTAAGTTCAACACTAGAGATGGATGAGCCCTCTCTTACGGCACTATAAGGCAATAGATTAATTTAGAAATAAAAGAGTGGACTTTATGGGATACACATCTTTGTCTTTCAATACACTCTAGTTCCTAATTTCTCATTTTGCCTAGAAGTACAACTAGCCCTCATCTCAACAATTCAGTCACTAAAGAAAACAGACAACTCAGCTATGACACATTGGTTGTACTAGTGCTGCATGTCTCACATTTCCTGGAGCCTCCTGCTTCAACAATGGGAACCCACACATCCCCAGTATTCTGATATGATGCTGGATCACTTATATCAACCAAAGGTGACCTGCTATGTGTAGCACCTCTAGGATAAAAACAGCCTGGGAAAAATTGCCCATGTGCTGACATCTTCAAGTTACATTACTACAGTAGGTTATACATGAAGTCATTCTTGCTAAATACTCAAGAATTAAAGTTAGTTGTGAGGTAGAACTGGGACACTAGAATGTCTGTCTTCTGGCAACAGAGACAAAGCTCCAATGGTTTCTAGTTTGACCCTGGACAAAATTCAAATTGCTGATACTTATCCTTCAACCCCCTCATAGCTCCCATCTGCCCTCTGCTATTTTAACATGCCTTGGCTCCTAAATTACATCCAGTTCCCCTTGCCTTAAAAAGAAATCAGATTCTGATGGAAGCAAGTATCCTTCATTAGACTAGCCATGTCCAGTTCCTGCAACCGTTCATCGTATGTTTTAGCCTCCCGTCCCCTAATATTATTTGAGCATTTCTTCATCCAGTACTAAATGACAATATTAATTTAAGTTTAATATTTTTATTTCATATGTGTTTTATGACTAGCACAACAGATTTATTTTTCTCCATTACACTCACTTTGTGAGACAAGCTGAGTTATGAACAAAATCACCCCAAAGTCACCCAAGCTATTGTGGCTAAGAAGACTAGAACCTCAGTCTCCCACACCTAGTCCAATATCTTAGCCATCACACTATACTGGCTCTTAACTGTTATATGCTATGTTGTTTTAAGATAATGGACTACTAAAAAGTATTATGAAAGTGTTGTGTTGGTGATTGTAGTTGTTGCAGTGTTTCTTCATTTCCTTTTAGTTTTTAATTTTATTCTGGCTAATTTTATTGGGGGGGTCCACACCCTTTAATTTATACATTGGTCCATGCTAGTAGTAAATACAATTGAAGACTAAAACCTAAACACATTTATTCAGTTAAATAAACTTCAAACTTTTTTTTTTTTGTGCTCTTGGCTGATCTCAGCCCTTCACATCCCACAAAGTTTGTTGAAGCCTCTGACCATCTGTGTGCTGGACAAGATGTCCTTTCATACTACAGGCACGAGTAAACAAACAAGAGAGCTAGCTAACTCAAGACTGGACTTCATACTAAAAGGAGTTGCAAATAGAACAGAAACACGCCTTAACCTACAGGTCATTTTTATTGGAAACAGAATAAGTGATGTTGCTGATGTCATCCTTCTAGCAGCTGAGATTTTTAAAAAAGAAACAACTCGCCAATCAGCTAGAAAACTGATTCTTATGCTTGTACTCCTGAAGTTCTCCTCCTCTGATGTACAAATATGGCCCAATTAGATTATATTTTTCATTCCATTCAGAGATGATTAGAGCCAATGGCTCCCAAATTAAACAGGACACAGCTGTTTCTTTTTTAGAACATCAAAGGTCAGTAATTCTCTTCTCAAACGTGATGCCTTCTAAACATGTTGACCTAGAACTGTGATCATCCTCGGCCAGCAGGAGAAAGACTGATCTATAGAATCACAACAAATCCTTGTCAGTTGTGATCTAGCAATTGACATAGGAATTGAGATTTACATCTGGCACTTGGAGATACCTCTCTACTTGCCTTCTTGCTGTACACTAGGCTTTAGTTTTGATATTTTTAAAAATAGTATTTAAATAGAATTTTAAAAGGAAGCCAGCAAGTTGTAAAGTACAATTCTCTTTTTTTGCAAGAACAGACTTGGCTTCTACAAAAGTCCCAAGTATTTTTTAAAACAAACAAACAAACAAAGTAACTGATTCTAGAGTTAGTTTGGTATAGTAGTTAAGGCACCAGGCTAGAAAGCAGAAGACTGAGTTCTAGTCCTGCTTTAGACACAAGACCAGTTGGTGACCTTGAGCCAGTCATTCTCTCTCAGCCCTAGAAAGGAGGTAATAGAAAACCACTTTTGAAAAACTTTACTAAGAAAATTGCAGGGATTAGTCCAGGCAATCTCCTGCAGTCAATACTGACCAGAAGACAGACAGACAGACACACGCACACACACACACACACACACAACCTGATTGTAGCCCAACCTTTGTCAACTCCCTCCCAAAAAAGACCAACCTCACACCCTATTACGAATGCTTAAATGTGGATGACAATTTATCAAAGTTATAACTGACAGAGGGAAAAATATGGGAAAAAATTCCACCAGGTCATAATTAAGGTGAGCTAAAAGGGAGGAAGAATGCCTATCAATAGGTTTAAGTTTTGCAGCGGGAGAATTTTGAGTTTATTCTTAACTTACAGATATGAGGAACATGCCTAATATCACTAAGATTTAAGTCGAAACTTTGTCATTGTAGCTGTTAAGAGTTGCCAACCCGTTTTATAGGGATCATAAAGACTTCCCCCTCAACAGCCCGCTCTTGGGATGGCAACAAGTGACTTACACAGCAATTGTGGGGGTGGGCAGGAGAAGAAATGGAGGGGATTGTTCATCAAAGGAAGAAAACATATTTTGAAGTCTGTGCCTTCTTTCCAAGGCATTTGATACCAGATTTGAATCTAAGCCCATAAGAGACCCACTCATCCTTTGATGTTCACTCATCACGGCGGACCATCATGTCCATTCATCTTAATGTTCAATAAGAAAGAAATGGGAATATACAAGTGCACAGCTCTTTATTCTAATCACAGAGATGCTTGAAATATGGGCTGAGCTCAGACTTGGCAGAAACAGCTGAAGCCAAAGCCAGCCAGGCCAAATGAACTGCTGGCCCCAAATCAGGAGACAATCGACCTGTCACAGCCAGCCACTTAGAGTAGAAAATGCAGAAACAAACAGCTCTTTTCTTCCCCAAAAGAGAAGTATTAGTTTTCTATGGCAAAATAACCTAAAAGACTGGACCAACTTTTAATCTGTAATTTTTGGCTTTGGGGAAGAGAAACAAACAGGGATAATTTTCCAACACAGTGAGTTCTTGTGTGCAGCCAGAGTGGAGTGGCCTGGCTTGCAAACCACGTCCAACATCAACATCTTCTGAAGCTGCTAGAAGAACTTCAAAAATATCCTCAAGGGTGACTTGATCTTTAAGCTATAACACCCTTTCCCCAACATGGCACCCTCAAATGCTTTGGGTCAAAGCTTTCAGAATACCTCTCTTTTGCCCTGCTCTTTGTCATATCTTATGTAAAGGAAAAGGACAACGCAACCAATTTGGTACACTGGGTTTTCTGTATCAGAAAAAGATGCTAATTTTTTCCCACCAAATAATTTTGCTGGAGCAAGACTGATCTGTATTTTGCTGTTCCATATTTAGAATTTTCTACACTACATAAATTAAAATAAACTAACGCAGAAACAGTAGTTGTTTTTTCGAGCTGTAACAAATCTGGGTTTGGTTTTTTTCCTAATTTAGCTTGCCTTTTGTTTGACTAAACACGTTCCCCTTTGCATTCTGGGTTCCAGATGTCCATTTAAATAACTCACCACTTTCAGCAGGGTCCGTTGTTCCCTGAAGGTTGCACAGCAACCCAATATGCCAGTAATCATGACAACGGCACCTGCCACCACCAGAATGTAGGCTGTTGCCAGGTATATATTGGACTGCAAGAGACTAATGTAGTCACTCTTCTCAGCCAGGGTCCAGATGCCCACTGCCATCACAGCTCCTCCTGCCAGCTAAAGAGGGAGAGAGAAACGCATACAGGATGAGTGAAAGGTATCTGCATTCAAATGTCCAGAACCACCTTGTCCAATTTTCTTCAAACTGGTGTCATCCACATGCACTGGACTGTGTCTAGAAATTGTGAGTATTATAGCACAGCTTTTTTCAACCTTGGCAACTTTAAGAGTTGTAGATTTGAGTTCCCGGAATATGTCTAAGCATTTTTTTCACTTTCACTTTTCTCTGGGTTATATGATTAGGAATTTATCCAGTCAAGAAATCAAAACTGAGCCTTTTATAAAGAGCTTACAATGCCTGGCAAAGGCAATAATGTTTCTTGGTAAATATAAAAGGACATAAACCTCAGTTTAGGAAAAAAGTACCTGAGCCATACAAGCACAGAAACAATTCACTATATAGCCTGAACACAAACACCCCATATATTTGTGTTTCCAGGACCTTCCAATATGTTATCTCCTAAATGTTATCTCAGACCCCATTATTAAGCTTTTGAAGCTCTTTTGGTGGGCTTCCAGACTATGCAGCATAGAGTTCAATCAAGGAAAAAAGAAGGTAACTCCTAATTCAGTGCAGGGACTTAAACCAAGTGACTTAAGGCCACACCCAACCTGGCCACACACACACACACACACACACACCCCGCGAGGTCAAACACAACCATGATGCAGCCCTGAAGGAAATTGAGTTTGACACCCCTGCTCTAAAGTTTCAAGGCAACATACATAACTCCCTCCTTCCATTTTTTTCAGTAGCAGCAGCCTTATGATGCAAGCAGAGATGGCCGAGAATGGACTTGGACCTGGATCTTTTCAATCCAGATCTAACACTCTAGCCACAGTACTACATTAGATTAACTTTAATTATGCTTCCCTCCCCCAAAGCGACCCCTAGATTTACAGCATGATGCAGGAAAGTACCCCAAATAGCAGTTCCTTACCCAGAAGAAGAAGTTGAAGATGAACAGCAGGTATTTGAGACAGATGGTCATACATGTCTCCTTGCTTTCACTGTATTCACGCATGGTCACAAATCAATAGAACTGTAAAGGAAGAAGAAAGCAAAATATCAAACCTATGAAGAAGCCTTTCTTTGTTTTATTTTGTGCAAGGGTGATCATTCTGCATTTCTCTACACCAAGGGTCTCCAACCTTGGTCCCTTTAAGACTTGTGGACTTCAACTCCCAGAGCAAAGCTGGCTGAGGAACTCTGGGAGTTGAAGTCCACAAGTCTTAAAAGGACCAAGGTTGGAGACCCCTGTTCTACACAATAACAACTCAGCTAGCATGGCTGCAATACACCATATGGGAAATATGACAGGAAAAGAATGCAGAGCATTTTGTGGGACCCTTTTACCAACAGTGACCATATGGAGGGTCTGCATTTTCTTCTATAACAAAGTAATACAGTGCATTTCATTGTGTGTAAATTTCTGTTCTCCTCTTCTATGTTTGTGTTATGTGCATGCTGGAAATTGCAGGCACTCGAACACATTAACAAGAGACTGGCAGACTCAGGATCATCCACATGGCAACCAGTGGTGGGATCCTGCCAGTTTAACAACCGGTTCGGTGATTGTTGTGCACGTGTGCACAGTTTTACAAAAACTTACCTTCCACGTTACTGCTGGGGAGGTAACACAGCTGAGGCGTGGCAATTGGCTCTGCCGTGCAAATCAGCTGAGAAGATATAAGTCAGTAAAGCACAGGTGTGGACGGGCGAGTCCACCTGATTGTCGGAGTGAACCAGTTCACTCCCAGTTGATCACTGGAGCTACAGGTTCGCCCGAACAGGTCCGAACTGGTAGACTCCCACCCCTGATGGTAATCTTTCACTGATGGTCTCCTGTGGGTACAGTTTTCTCTAAAGGAAGACAAGTTAAAACTCCCTTTCCAAGTTTTATGCCTTTCTCCACTTTGGCCATGATGAGGGCTGAGAGTTCTGTCACAGGTTTTAGTAAGTTATGACCAGCATCTTGAATTCTTACCAGAAGGCTACACACAGTGAGAAAAGAGCAAATGTACCCTGTTAGGTTTCAGTAAAGGAGAATATTTGCAGTTGAGGGTTGAAATAAGAGTTCTTGGAACTCTCTGAGCTTGCTTGTTTTCCTGCAGATGTTTCATTACCCTAACTAGGTAATATCACTAGCACTGATGATGTTACCTAGTTAGTAATGAAAGGTTTCTGAAAAAACAAGTTCTAAACATCAAGGAGCCCTCTCTTATGTTTTTACATGAGTATGTCAAGTTACAGAGGCACTCTGGCTTGAATACAAATGGAAGTTTGCAATACAATGTTTTGGTCTCTCCCATTTAGAAAGCTCTTCCATCTCCCCAGGACATGGGACATTTTTTCTGGAGAAAAAAAATGGGAAGCTTTCATCTCTACTCCAATCAGTTCCTTTTGCCCAACTGCACAAGCAAGCAAAGAGCAAATGGTTTTTCTCTTAGGACAGGTGACGGCATAGTTGGCAGAGGATCTTATTCACAAAACAAAAGGAAAGACTGAGAGATGACTGCATTCACCCAAGATAGTATCAGGGACAGAATGCTCCAGTCTTGGCTTGCTGACAACCCAGTCATCATGAAACATGTCTGTGCTCCCCTTATGCATCCCTTCACATTCCAGTATCTTACTTCTTTAAGGCTTCCCAGAGATTTATTGCTTGTAAATGGTGAGAGATTTACTGTTCCCAGGACATACAGGATAGAACTGTTGTCAAGCCCCATATAATTAACAAATCCAAGAAGCAAGAACCCCATGGCTTTCAGGAAGGCATCATTAAGGCAAATCTGAGATAAAAACAGCCCAATCTTTCAAACTGCAAATTCTCAGCCAGACTTACAGCAAGTTAATTAAGGTGGAACATCTTCAAAACATCCCCATAAGCTGTCATATTTGGTTTCTTATTTTCTCTTCTCCCCTAAACCTCCTTCCTCTTCATATCCTTCCTACAGTAACTAAACTGTGGGAACTACTGGCAAATAAATTTAATAAACAAATTACATTAAAAAATAAACTGGCTTTACCTTTACCGAAAGCCACTTGTCAGAAATGGTATAGGCAGTGATGGCTACCATTTTCCCGACCAAGTGTCTAAAGCATGCCCATAAGTGAGCAAATGCAGCAGGCGCGAACCCCAAAATGCTATGCAGCATGCCTCCGCGCATGCAGCACGCCCCCACCCATGCGCACACACACCCTGGCATGTGCCCTGCCCCCCCCCCTGCATGCACGGCAGAGCCCCGAAAGCCAGCTGGCCGCCAGGGAATATGTACATATGCAACAGAGCTGAACTAAGGCGACAGCTTGCATACCATCATAGAGGGCACTGCGTGCAACTTCTGGCACATGTGCCATAGGTTCGCCATCACGTGTATAGGGTCTCTGCTTAAGCAGGGGGTTGGATTAGATGACCTACAAGGCCCTTTCCAACTCTGTTCTGTTATTCCAAAGAATGATAAAGCTGAAGAGATGACAGAACCCAGGTTTTTGGTGCTCTGTGGTTTTTTTTCTGTGGGAGATGGGTCCAAATGGCTCTTTGACTGTTTAAGATTGCGTACCCCTGTTCTGTACAAAAGATATTCATCCTTTAGATTTTCTTAATGTTTGTCTACTTCTGTCACTGATATTATCGGAGTTTTGTTGATACATAAAGGGAATCTATAAGGTTCAAAAGCCAAGAATAGCTCAAATGAGGTATTGAGAGCCGGTATTATTTTCTCTGTCTTATTGTCTATTGGCATCCTTCAGTCTCAAAAGACTATGGTATTGTGCTCTGGAAACAGCATCTAGTGTGGCTAAAAAGGCCAATTTGAGATTGGCAATCCCTTCCACACTGAGGGCAGATACATTCTGTCCCCTGCCCAGCCCCCAGATTTCGCTGGTTCCGGAACTGCCTTTTTGCCTCAGCCTGCCGAACAAATGTCTCTTCAAATTGGAGAAGGCCATGCTGCGTCTTTAGCCTCCAAGCTGAACGAGATCAGAGGTCAAGGTTTCCCAGTTGTTAATGTCCATTCCCAGGGCCTTTAGGTCCCTCTTGCAGATATCCTTATATCGCAGCTGTGGTCTCCCTCTGAGGCACTTTCCCTGCACTAATTCTCCATACAGAAGATCTTTCAGAATCTGACCATCAGCCATTCTCACGACATGCCCAAGCCAGTGTAGACGTCACTGTTTCAGTAGTGTATACATGCTAGAAATTCCAGCACGTTCCAAGACAGCGCTATTTGGAACTTTGTCCTTCCAGATGATGCCAAAAATACGTTGGAGACAGCGCATATGAAAGGTGTTCAACTTTCTCTCCTGCCGTGCATAAAGGGTCCAAGACCCAAAGGGTCCCTCTTTAGCCATCAATAAGAAATATCAACTAAAAACATTGAAACTACAACTCCATAATCTCCAAACTGCCAGGTATTAAAGACAGTTCTTTCCAGAGAAAATTTTTTAAACTTAGCCAACTCTACATTTCAGTCTCTTTTTTTCTTCCTGAGCATCATAAAGAAATGAGATTTCAGATAGGATCTGATGTTACTGCAAACTGTTCCATTTCTATTACTGCTTCCCCATTTTTATCACAGGAAACAATTCAGCACTTCAAGAAATAGTTATGTTCCTTCTAAATTTCCAAAAGCTTGTAAAATCAGTGGGATTTTACAGACAGTTTTAAAAGGCACTTACTGGTTTTAATGCTGTAGCCAAAAAGCAGCTGGAAATTCAAAAAGCAGCATGAGTAATGCCCCATTAATGGGCAGTGAATCATGGAACTATCACTGCTCTCTCCAGTTGTCCTGGCTAGAAAGCAGCATTTCAGAGTATAGCAAGACTGTTCTTGCAATGAAACTGGCAAGACACTGGGAATACTACTAGAACCAATCATGCTCTTTTGGTAATTCTATCCTTGCAGGTTTCATGCTTTTCTTTTGACATCAGCTAATTAGCTTTTTCATGGTGCCCTGGAGATGCAAAGTTGATTAATCTCTAGCTAGAAAATGTGGCATTTGTGGGCATCTTCCTTTGGTGCCCATTGGGTTCCTTGGTCTCCTGAAGTTATAGTAAAGTGTTAGCCTCTTGCAAAATATTTATGCCAGAAGCACTTTAAAAAAAGAGGTGGGTGGGTTCACTACAGTTCAGTGCTTTGTTTGGAAGTGTGTCTATTTGCATGAGCGAAAGTGGTGTAGGAAGTTAGCACCCATCCCCCTCCTAGAAGAATAAAATATTTTAGAAAATATTAAAGAGGCAGAATATATTTCCCTGGATGAGAAATGGAGAAACATGTTTTAAGGACAAAGCAGCTCCCTGCCTCCCCCCACCTTTGTCAATGGGTCGGAGGCAGAAACTCATTCTCTCCACCTTTGTCAATGGGACCATCATCTGCAACACAATAGGACCCATCTAGCAACAGAAACTCACCACATGACACCTGGGAAAATTACATCAGCCAGCAAGGCTAGCTAAGACCCCCACCCCCTGGGAGTCTGACAACCAATCAGGATACTCTTCCCATGCCCCAGGAAGTTCAAAGCTCAGAGAGAGCATAAAACCAAGGCATGCTCAGTATCTCACCACTTTTCTGTTCAGGAACTCAAGCCATGTGAACCTGACCACAATTAAACCATCTTTCCAAGCAGTCTCCATGTTTCCAGTGTCTGGACATTTCTTCCAACAATGGAAAGCAAAAAAAAAAGTGAAAAGCAATTTAGCATCCCATCTGGGGTGCCAAATTGTTGAAAAAAATATCCTTCTGGGTTCAGTTCCAAGTGGGGAAAAAGACACTGAAAATACGGAGAGTGCTTGGAAAGATGGTTTAATGGTGAACAGGAATCACATGGCTTGAGTTCCTGAGAAGAAAAGGCGATCACATGCTTCAAGATGTTGGGTGAAGAACCAGAGAGGATAGGAGAAGAGACCAAGAAGCTGAGTGCCTG
>NW_026682061.1:0-11139 GCF_028640845.1 Ahaetulla prasina | reverse complement strand
TCCTGGATTAGCGGAGGGTTTTCCATAGCTTCATTCGGATTGGGGTTTCTGTGACCCGCAAGTCATTCCTGGCTGTGGGGTGCGCCTGTGAAATGAAGTGTGAGTGGGTGTGTTTGTGTGTGTGTATGTGTGTCCCTGTCCTTCCGTCCGTCCCGGCAGGATGCTTCCAGTCCCAGAAGAGGAACGGGGGTTCTGAACTGGGGGGAGGAAGCCTTGATCTCGGACTTTAGAGGTAGGAAGGGCCAGAACCAGCGGCAGCACCAATGGGAATCCTCCTTGCTTGAGCGTCATCGGTCTCCGGGCAGAGTCCTTTGGGGCTTCGCCTGAAGGGAGAGGGCGTTCATCTCAGAGAGAGAAAGCGGGGAAATCGGGAGGGGTGATCCTTTCGGTATTGGGGGGGGGGAGGACTGCAGCTCAAGAGGGGGTTCATGGCAGCCCTAGACGGGACCCTCCACTTCCTTTGCTCTCTTCACGACTCTCTTTGATTTTTTATTTTTTTCTTCGTTTATAATATAAAATGCAGAAATGCAGAAGAAAATTGTAGGAAAAATGGGGGAGGGAAAAGGGAGAAAAAGAAAGAAAAGGCCTTGGCTTCCCACTCCCTTCTCGGCCGAACCCTGGCATCTCCTGGTGGTCTCCCAACCCTGTTTACATCCACGCCTGCTTCAGCTTTCCCAGATCAGTCCGCTGCTGCATTTTCAGTATTGCAATTGCTAAACTGGCCGGACGTTAAGTGAGTTGCTCTCAGTTTTGCAGTGTTTCTGCCATGGTTATTAAGCAAATCGTTGCATTGTTTAGTGAACCACGTGGTCATTAAGCGAGTTCGGTTTTGACCTTTGATGTTGCTTGTTGTATTTCCATGCCCGTTGTGAGGCGCATGTGACCATGGGGATGCTGCTGCAGTCATACGTCTGAAATCCCATTTTTCAGGGCCAACAGAACCTGGAACTTTCAAAGCCGAAATAAGCCATAAGTTTTATTGAGCTGTTTTCTGTTTGATCTCGTTTGGAAGAAAGAAAACCTGGAAGTCCGAAGAGATTCCCAGTGTGATTTCATAGGGTGAGCAAAGACTGGTGTACGGGATCCCACGCCCCTCTCCCAGTATGTCATAGCCCACTGGCTAAATGACCCCAGATTTCCAGTGCCTTCTGTGCCTCCTTTCAGCCATCACTGAGAGACCCAGGCCTTTTCTCTCTCTCTATTGCTTCTCTCCAGAACAGGTGTCTCCAACCTTGGTCCCTTTAAGACTTGTGGACTTCAACTCCCAGAGTCCTTCAGCCAGCAAAGCAAAGCTGGCTGAAGGACTCTGGGAGTTGAAGTCCACAAGTCTTAAAGGGACCAAGGTTGGAGACACCTGCTCCAGAATACCAGTATTGAACAGCACTGCTGAGTCTACAGGGAGCATTCAAATATTTGTGTTTCAGTTCAGGGATAGGCAACCTGGAACAGCTGCACCACATAAGAACAGGTGCCACATTCCTAGTAGAGAGGTTCCATTTCATTCACTTATTGTGATAAGTTGTGAAATAAGCTTCTTTTGGCTGAGCAAAACTTTTTAAACAATGATTTTAGTGTGAATCTAGTTAAAAGTGTTTACTATGTGAACCTAATCAGTTGTGGTTTGTTAAACTTTACTTAAACCTCTGGTGGCTCAGACTGGTAAGACAGTCTGTTATTAACACAGCTGCTTGCAATTACTGGAGGTTCAAGTCCCAACAAGCCCAAGGTTGACTCAGCCTTCCATCCTTTATAAGGTAGGTAAAATGAGGACCCAGATTGTTGGGGGCAATAAGTTGACTTTGTATATAATATACAAATGGATGACGACTATTGCTTAACATAGTGTAAGCTGCCCTGAGTCTTCGGAGAAGGGCGGGATATAAATGTAAATTAAAAAAAAAACATGGATTAGTACAGTGTATGAGCCTAGCAAGAACGAAATACTTCTCTGCACCAACTGTTAAGTTGGGGACAAGCATCTGGGGACAAGCATCTGCATGTTTTCTCCTCCCATGCATAATCCTGCGCAATTATAAGAGCAATCACAGAAGAAACATTTGCTTATAAGTAGCTGCCCATACAGATGGATTCATAAAAGTATGAATTATAAGGGTTAGGCTGTATCTTGAGATCATCTAGCTCAACCTCCTGTTCTGTGCAGGAATCCCCTTCTGTGGATGCAATCTAGGATTGTTTTTGTTTTGTTTTATATAATTATTGTACAATAATTGCACACTGCTGCAAGAAAACAGTCACACTGATGTATCTTCAGCTTGTGATCCACTGAAACACCAGTTTTTTATTTTTCATATGCTGATGCTAAGCATGGTCTCACCCATTGCCTATTGAGTGGGTTCTCCTATACATTGAGTAAATAAATAAAATCTTACTCATGTCTTTGTTCTTTTCTACCCAAATTAATAATTCTGCATTCCTCTTTCTTAATCCATTTTATTAATTTTTACCCAATTCAAACTTGTGAAAATCCTGAATGTGGATACTGTCCTCAGTTCGCTATACCTCTATCTTTGTATGACCTCCCAATCTGATAATCATGTTTACTAACATTTATCCAAGGCATTTATAAATAGTTGAAAACCACACTACTCTGTTTCCCCGAAAATAAGACATCCCCTGATAATAAGCCCAACGGGGCTTTTTGAGCACATGCGCTAAAATAAGCCTCCCCCTGAAAATAAGCTCTCCCCGAAAATATTTAAACGAAGAACTGAATCAGGTAAGACAGCAAGAGAAGCCCCATCTTGCTCCATGCACCTCAAAATAATAAGATTCTCCCCAAAATAAGGCCAAGGTCTTATTTTGGGGTTCAAAAATATAAGACAGAGTCTTATTTTCGGGAAACGCTTATAATATAAGAACAGATCACTGCAGTATACACTTCCTTCCAGCTTGATACAGAGCCATTGACATATACCATTTAGTATAATTTAGTACAATTATTTGGTAGCATAGTCTGACCAATGATAGCATCATTTAGCTTATATTTTTTACTTTCTCTGCTAGGATCTCATGGGAGACTCTCTCAAACTCAGCCTTCCATCCTTTATAAGGTAGGTAAAATGAGGACCCAGATTGTTGGGGGGGCAATAAGTTGACTTTGTAAATATACAAATAGAATGAGACTGTTGCCTTATACACTGTAAGCCGCCCTGAGTCTTCGGAGAAGGGCGGGATATAAATGTAAATAAATAAAAAAAAAACATTGTGCTGAAGTCAATATACCATTTTGTCCATTGCTTTCCTGTGCTCAATTATGTCAAAAAAAAGATCAGATGATTTGAAGTCACATCATGATATATCTATATTGGCTTCTTCCAAGCAATCCATTTTCTTCTATATGCTCACTGACTGACTTCTTAATGCAGTCTTTAGTCACTCAGATCTTTTTTTTCCTGTTGGAAGAAAATTCTGGGTCCAAATCTACGGTAGCTGGGTTTTGTAAAGAACACACAGGGCAAGTCGCTCTGAGAGTTTTATTTTGACAGCATAACGTACAGTATAGCAATTGAAAAGTAGTTATGAGGTTAGAAAGCTGAGAGTAGAAGTACTTATAGTGACAACTGGGTTTTGATTTTGAAGTAATGGACATTGATGTAAAGCATATTAGATGTGTAAATTCAGATGCACCTGCCCTGGGAGCATGAAAGGTCAAAAATAGGGTTTAATCAGGAGATATAGCTTAGATGTTCAGATCTTCCTAGGTATGGTATTGTATGAGGGGTCTTGCATAGTATTGTGATTTAGGAGATTGTTTTACCTTGAAGGGATTTTGCTTCTTGGCTCACTTTCTGTGGAGATGTGCTTTTGTCATCTTTAGCCTCCATAACGGGTGGGTTCTACTTACCTTTACTACCAGTTCGCACCGTGCCCACGTGCTTCTGCGCATACGCAGAAGAGTTTTGATGACATTTGGGTCAGCGGGCAGAGCCTCCCACCAGTTTTACTACTGGTTCTATAGAACCGGTCCGAACTGAGGGCAACCCACCACTGCTCCATAAGATGAAAGACTTTTTAGGCATTTGCTATAACTTTGGTGGTTAGCGGAGACTTTTGCCTGTGCATGGAGGTGACCCAGGTTGCAAGTGGTTTTTTTTTTTCTTATTTCCATTTCAAAAATATTCCTCTGGCACTATGCTTTTCTTCAGTAGTTTTCAAGAACTCAGAAAGGGACTCCCAAATGACATCTGCAACTTCCTTCAAGAGACTTGGATGCCGTTTTTGGGTTGAAAATGGATACAAGTCCATTGTCCCTTCATCAGTGCTTAATTTGTGAGGAAAGCTGCCCAAATAGCACAATAACATCTGCCCTCAAGTTTTCTGTTCCAGCTCATCGGACAGAGTGGAACCAATTATCCAAAGAGGTGATAGGCTCTCTTTCATTAGATATATTGAGAATAGAATAGAATAGAATTTTTATTGGCCAAGTGTGATTGGACACACAAGAAATTTGTCTTGGTGCATATGCTCTCAGTGTACATAAAAGAAAAGATACGTTCATCAAGGTACAACATTTACAACACAATTGATGATCAATATATCAATATAAATCATAAGGATTGCCAGCAACAAGTTATAGTCATACAGTCATAAGTGGGAAGAGATTGGTGATGGGAACGATTAATAGTAGTGCAGATTCAGTAAATAGTTTGACAGTGTTGAGGAACTATTTGTTTAGCAGAGTGATGGCCTTCGGGAAAAAACTGTTCTTGTGTCTAGTTGTTCTGGTGTGCAGTGCTCTATAGCGTCGTTTTGAGGGTAGGAGTTGAAACAGTTTATGTCCTGGATGTGAGGGATCTGTAAATATTTTCACGGCCCTCTTCTTGATTCGTGCAGTATACAGGTCCTCAATGGAAGGCAGGTTGGTAGCAATTATTTTTTCTGCAGTTCTAATTATCCTCTGAAGTCTGTGTCTTTCTTGTTGGGTTGCAGAACCGAACCAGACAGTTATAGATGTGCAAATGACAGACTCAATAATTCCTCTGTAGAACTGAATCAGCAGCTCCTTGGGCAGTTTGAGCTTACTGAGTTGGCGCAGAAAGAACATTCTTTCTTCTAGAAAACTAGATAACTAATTTTTGGGATGCTTTCATTTAGAATTCCTTCATTTAGCAGGGGTTTAGACTCAAAGGGCTATTTAATTCAAAAGCATGAATTCAAAATATAAGGGAAAAAACTGAAAAAAAATAAAGTAGTAAGATAGGGAGTGGCTCTTAAGATATCCCACAGATACTTCCTTGCCCTCATACTATTATAGTAAGTTTTAAAAATACCACAGTGAGAGGAATTGGATGAAGTAAAGGAGGAAGAGGGTTGAGAACTCTAGCGAGTTCCGCATTCGTTTGTCTTCAGGAATTTGGTTTCAGAAAATCCTCTGATAATAAGGGTCCCCAGGCCATTCCCATACACAAAAATGTTAAAGTGATGACCTAGAAGCAAAATGAAGATCTTTTTCATGGAGAATTTAATATAGTGTGTGATCTAAAATATACCCCACAACTGTCAAAATTCTTTTTACTGAAAAATAAGTGTTCCTTTTGTACAGGCTTTTCTAATACTAATTAATAGCTTCTTCATTGCAATCCCATTGCTTCCTGTCATTTATGATTTCAAATAGCAGTTAAATGCCTTTTCTTATTTACTCTTAGAGTAGTCTTCCTGAATTGCCCCTGTGTGAATTTCTGTTTAATGGAGGGTTAATTACTGGTTCCTGTGCATTTATTTTTCTTTCCTTTCTTTAGCAAAATCACTGTTCTTGCTATAACAACCAAAAAAAAAAAGGCATGAAAAAAATCTATAGTGAAGAATTTCTTTGGCAGCACTGGAGTTATTAAGGCATGCTGTTACTAATATTTGAGTTTTTAGCAGCAGGAAAAATTAAAACATCAGGATCTGTAAACAGGAAGTATCTAATAAAAGGCAAAGAGACTAAATGTTTCACAAGGAAGCAACTGCTCATGCCCCCACCCTTCAAAATCTCCAAATAGTTTTCAGATGGGGGTGGGGTACACTCATGAGAGGATGAGGAAAACCTGAATTTCAATGGCATCTAAATTCCTCAAAATAAAGACGTCAAATAAAGCAGTGGTTAGGAAATCTAGGTGGAAAATATAGTATGAAAATCGACAGCTGTCATAGCCAAGTCAGTGAATGCATCTACACGACTTGGATGCTCTGTGGTTCCTGTCCCCAGTCATTGCAATACCTGGTTGGGGAATTCTGGGAGTTGAAGAACACACATCTTAAAGTTCCCAATGTTGAGAAACACTGGGTTACCTCATAAGAGATGACCTTCTGCATCTTCCCGGTTCTAAGTATCCACTCTTTTACATTGTGTTTGACTTTTCTTCTTTCTAGCAAAGAGAACCATTTTTTATTTATTTACTTTACTTTTCAAAATCTACCCTAGTCCAATCAAATGACTCTTTGTAGCTTGCCCAGAATATAAAACAAGTTAAACTTCTTAAAGCCAGTTATAATGATTCATTAATAGCTGTATAATTGATTAAAACCAATTATAAACATAATGGTCTCTGCAGCATAAACTCCAACCATCAAGAATATTATAAACAAGAAAACAGTAAGATGTGGATAAAAAAAAGAAAGTGTGGAAAAATAATGCACTAAACAAATTTAAGAGAATGCAGCCTACAATAGATTTGTTTAGAATAGAATATAATTTTTTTATTGGCCAAGTGTGATTGGACACACAAGGAATTTGTCTTGGTGCATATGCTCTCAATGTACATAAAAGAAAAGATACGCTCATCAAGAATTCTAAGGTACAACACTTAATGATAGTAATAGAGTACAAATAAGCAATCAGGAAACAATATCAGTATAAATCATAAGGATATAAGCAACAAAGTTACAGTCATACAGTCATAAGTGGAAGGAGATGGGTGATGGGAACGATGAGAAGATTAATAGTAGTGCAGATTTAGTAAATAGTTTGACAGTGTTGAGGAAATTATTTGTTTAGCAGAGATGGCGTTCGGGAAGAAACTGTTCTTGTGTCTAGTTGTTCTGGTGTGCAGTGCTCTGTAGTGTCATTTTGAGGGTAGGAGTTGAAACAGTTTACGTCCAGGATGTGAGGGGTCTATAAATATTTTCACAGCCCTCTTTTTGACTCGTGCAGTATACAGATCCTCAATGGAAGGCAGGTTGGTAGCAATTATTTTTTCTGCAGTTCTAATTATTCTCTGAAGTCTGTGTCTGTCTTGTTGGGTTACAGAACCAAACAGACAGTTACAGAGGTGCAGATTTCAACACCTTCTTTAAAAAAACAGCAAGGAGGGGGCTAGATTGTTCTCTGTTGGGAGACCACTCCAAAGGAGTGGTTCAGTTATGGACAAGCAGCACCTGGAACTTCATCCCTCCAATCTTTCAGAAATGTGGGACTGTAAGTAGCTTTTCCCTATTGTTCTAATAGGCTACAAGGTGTTCTAGACTAGAACAATGTTTTTTAAGCTTGGCAACTTTAAGATGCGTGGACCTCAATTCCCAAAATTCCCTGCTGTCATGTTGACTTGAAGTCCATTCAATTTAAAATAGCCAAACTAGAACTAGATACTTTTTATTTTTTATTTTATTTATTTTGTCACACAGTATATATAAGCATAAGCATGAAATAACTAAACAATATATAAGCATATATATAAACATGAATATATAATAACTATATTAATTGGATATAACGAAAGGAAACAATAAGACAGGAACGGTAGGCACGCTTGTGCTCTTCTTCTGCAGCATTTGGATTTTAAATTCCAATGATTACTAGAAAGTTTGTCCTCTAACCAGTCCCAGCCCAATCTGTTCAAACATCCAAGAAGAAACTATTTAAAAGTCCATATTTCTGAGAAACCTGCAAGGCTGAAACTATAAGGGACTACTTTTCAGTGATGAACATGTTGCTTTAGGACAGCCTCCTGATGATGATCAGGCTAGTTCCCTTTTTGCTGCTTTTAGAAATATATGAAAAACTGAATTATTTCAGACAGCTTTTTCTCATGTTCATACTTGACATCGTTTTGTGTTTTTTTGCCCTTATCAATTATTGTTTATTTTGTTTTTGATATATATATATATTTGTCTGGGATTCTTCTAAGCACTCAGAGAAGAGAGATATGGGAATTATATTACATCATGCCCTCATGTATGCAAGTTTATATAATTTCCTCTTTTACAAACCTCTCAGGGCTGTGTGTGTAGGGGAATTTCTCTATTTTTACAGTGTATCTCTCATATGGTATTTTCAATAACATGGACCATCAGGAGACATTGCATGATTTACACAAATGTATAAGTGACTCACACAAATTTTAGGGCCAATAGCTGAGAAATCAAGGTAGGTCCTTTTCTATTCTGTAGCTGAAACATAAACTATCTCTTCTTCATTTAAATATAAATTGTTTCCAAAAGATGTATAGAATTCCATGTTTCTCTTTCTCTCTCTCTCTCTCTCTCTCTCTCTCTCTCTCGCCCCCCCCTTCCTCTCTCTCAAACACACACACTGGCATACACCTTATTTATCTCTTTTTTTAATATTGAATAACTACTTTTCAGCCCTAATGGCATTTCAAAGGATATACAGATATTAACCTTTAACCATTATTACAAGGCACTTCTACTGTGGAAATTCTCATGATCCCAGTCTGTAGCATTAAACGTTTAGCAGAGAAGACTTAGTTGGTGATAGAAGTAAAGTACTATGGATACTGTAGAGAGATTGGCAGGGGAACTTGAGACTCATATATTAATAGAATTTTGAATTCCACCAGTAAGAATCGGATGCAAATATTTATTTCAGCCATGCAAGAAGTTTTAAGAACACACATGCTTTGTCCACAAATTTGTGATTGGTCCCAGAATTATATTCCTAAACTCTTTCCTAAAAATCTACTCTTGATTTTTCCCCTAGCTGTTCTTTTTGAGCAATCTATTTTGTGGTGGAAATATTTTTAGATTTGGCAGCTGTTAGACTTTTGGGAGTCAGAAATTCTACTTTTGCTATCTTTAGTCATTCTTTGATTTAATGAAATTTATGCTAAATTACTAAAGGCAAATGTGATATAGTGGTTAAGGCATCAGGCTACACAAAGACACAAAGCCAGCTGGGTGACCTTGGGCCAGTCACTTTCTCTTAGCCCTAGTAAGAAGACAGTGGCAAACCACTTCTGAAAAAAAAACACCTTTCCAACAAAATTGCAGAGCTTTGTCCAGGCAGTCTCCAAGAATCTGACCTAATTTGGAAGGGAAAAAATGCTCAAAAAATCATATCCATGTTCTGAAAAATGCACCTGTAGAAAAGAGACTTCTACTCTCTCTTCAATGTTTATTCAATATATTCTCATTCTATCATTTTATGGGTTCTAGCAAGTGATAAATATAGAAAATTTAAAAACTGTTTAAAACAAATCCAACAAAATTAATAATTAATAATGAGAGCCACAGGTCATATGAGAAATTAAACAAGCTACAGGGAATAAAGTTTTTAAAAGTTTATTTTAAAGTCGTATAAAAGGATTTTTATGATCTCCTGGGGCATATGCTCCATAAGCCATCATTGAAAAGTGTCTGTAGCATCCATCAAATTGATAGATATTGTCAATAGCTCAGAAAGTGCATGATCATATTCACAGATATTCTTGACTGAATCAACCTGACAGGCATGATAGCATTAGGGAAATAGAACAATATTCTCTATGGCAATGTTTCTCAACCTTAGCTACTTCTACTTTATGTTTCTTAACTTTAGCTACTTTAAGATGTGTGGACATCTACTCCCAGAATTTTCCATGCTTGAATGCCACACATCTTAAAGTTGCCAACGTTGAAAAACACTTTTCTGTGGTATATAGATTCCTTGTGTAGCACTGCATCAAACTGAGTTTTTAGCTGTTTCTAAATTATAAAAAGAAACTAAAATTATGGAACGTTAGAGGAGCTTTTGGAAGTTTATTCAGCCAACCTTTTTAAGTTAGCATAGAAAGGATACTAGCAGTCTGCAAAAAAATTACTGTTGGATATTGGTTGAAGAGGATGGACAGTTTCTTCTCTCTGCTAACATTTTCCTGCATTTCTATACTTCCTATAAAAGGGTGATGGAAAAATTCTATGATTCTATAAAATGTGTAACTTAAAATAAATAGCTTGAACATATTGCATAACCCAGCCATAGGTATCTATCCAAACAAGTATGTGGGGTTTGTTGTTTGTACAGTAGCCTGCATAGGCAGGAATGTAAACAATTGATTAAAGAAAAAGTCTGCAGCCAGGAGGTGTTCTTGATCCTCTTTTTCTACAGCAGATCTTGTACCAGTAATGCTCAGATGATCAGAGCTATAGCTGAAAACTGTCAGTGCATTTATTAACCATCAAGAACTGCAAAGAAAAATAATTTTGCCTGATGTACTGTTATTTTCAGCAATGACAGAAAAAACTATGCTTTGTAGAATGCTTTGTAGGCTTATGAATCTGCACCTAACATTTTCTTTAGACTTATTTTAAAAAACGTCATGCCATTTTAAATGCTCCTTGATGTGTAAGAATATTTTATTTTTTGATTTGTTGTATTTTTTCCCAAGTTATCGTGCAATCACTGATAAAAGGCAAATAGATAAATAACAAAATGTCTCAGGTAATAGCAAATTTACTATCTATGTTTTCATGTTACAGTATGCTTCATTAATTTCACTGAGTATTTATATAATACATGTTCTATATGTATTTGGCAAAAGAAAATGAGATCTGTCCCTTTGTTCCATCTGTCAATTACACCTGCCAGCTTTGGTCTTTCTGCTTTATTTATTTATTTATTTATTTTATTTTATTGTAATTTCTTTTATTGTCAGCTCCTTGTCAATCTATGGGCATGCTGAGTGCAGCAATAGATTCCTGCTAAAGCCAGTTTCAATCAATCAGATTAGAGCTGCAAGAATTTTTTCTTAATTTAAACTTATCCTTCGGCTTATTGTGTACGTGTACATTTTTATTTCTTAAGATACTTATTTATATAATATATATAATGTATACATATCTACTACACACTAGATACAGTATATTTTTTTCGTTATATTTTTTTTTTTTAACATTCACTATACATTAATTTTAACTTCT